>NW_027467712.1:1998332-2015832 GCF_046742065.1 Oratosquilla oratoria
TTATCACAATGTATACAGAATCTACCTGGTTATGATATCAAAGCAGTCAATACAAAAGTGGGCAGATCAAAAGTATGGAGAGGTACAATCGGAAGACATTCTCTGCATAATATGAGTAATGACAATGGTGAAAGATTGGTCCACTGGGCAGCTGCTGAAAACTTAGTAGTGGCAGATACACTATTCCCACGAAAAGATATCAACAAAATGACTTGGAAATCTCCAGATGGAAGGACCTTTAACCAAATAGATCATGTCCCTATCTCAAGAAGATTTAGATCTTCTCTCTGTAATGTAAGAAGATTCCGAGGGGCAGATGCTGATATTGACCACTTTTTGGTCTGTGCTGATATGAAACTGAAAACAACAAAATTAGATTCTGGTGTCAGAGATTGGCAGAACAAGCAATTTGACAATGATAAGCTTAAAATCCCTCAGGTGAGGGATGACTTTTGTCTTGATCTTCACAACCGTTTTCAGGCTCTAAATTTTATAGAGGTAGAAGATAATCTTAATATAAACAGTAAATGGAGTAAAGTTAAGGAAGCCCAAACAAAGACATCAGGGGAAATATGTGGTTATGGAAGGAAGAGAGAAGAAGAATGGTTTATTCCTAGATGTGAAGAAACTGTGAGAAGAAGGAAAGAGGACAGACTGAGGCACCTAGGAGATCCTAGTGATGAGGACCTTAAAGCCATCTTTGTAGAATCACAGAAAACAGCAAAGAAGATCATAAGACAGGAGGAACTCCATTTCCTAAACAATAAAATTCAAAAGGTGGAAGATGACAACTTAAATAATCAGGCAAGAAACTTCTACAAGGAAGTGAGGAAAGTAAAAGGAAGTTTCCAACCGAAAGCCATTGGCATAAAGGACAAAGATGACAATGTTATTACTAAAAAAAAAGGAGGTCCAGCCAAGGTGAACCGAACATTTCTCTGAACTGTTGAACCCAGAGCCGCCAATAGACAGCTTTGATGAGGTAGGACCCATGCTCGGTGACACAATTGGCGAAGAAGAACCACCAACGAGAGCTGAGGTACCAAATGCTATCATGGCCCTCAAAAACAATAAAACCCAAGGCATTGATATGTTGAATGCCGAGATTCTAAAGGCAGGCAGTGACATCCTTTTTAAATAACTTACTGAACTAGTAGGACTGATATGGACGCAAGAAGAAATACCTGGCGGAATAAACGATGCCATCATTGTAGCTCTACACAAGAAGGGAGATGAAACTTTTTGTGATAACTTTCGAGGTCTGTCGCTACCCACCACAATCTACAAAATCATCGTCAGGGTGATATAAGAAAGGTTCCTACCATACTCTGAATCCTTGTTAGGCGAATACCAAGCTGGATTCAGGCCTAACAGATCAACATCAGCGCACATCTTCACGCTCCGCCAAGTACTGGAGAAGAGATGGGAGTACGCTCAGGATTTTCGTATGGTATTTGTAGATTTCAAGCAGGCGTACGATTGTATCCACAGAGAAAGTCTTTGGAAAGTCTTAGCCCTTCTTGGAATCCCATCCAAGCTGATAAGACTCATTCAAACCCTATACAACAGTACGATCTCCCGTATGAGGGTCTCAGGAAATTTTGGTGAGCCTTTTTAGATTATGTCTGGTGTGAGGCAAGGATACCTATTAGCATCCAGTCTTTTTAACTTGGCCCTGGAATGAGTATTCCAACAAGTAGTGAGGGATGACAGTGGAGTTATGATATGCAGTTTAGGCCTGAAAGAACTCGCCTATGCAGATGACGTGGTCATCATCGCAGAAGACATGAGGTCGTTAGACTTGGCATTCTGTGAACTTGTGAGAGCCGCTGAAAAAATAGGGCTAAGAGTAAACGAAACTAAAACAAAGCTTATGCACGTCCAGAGGAGAAGACCTTTTGCTGGTGGACATGAAATTGTGGCGGGATTCAACTTGGAGCTTGTTGACAGTTTCATATACCTTGGTTTCAAATTGTCACCAGAAAATAGTATATATCTCGAAGTAGATGAGCGCATTAGATCCGCAACGAAAGCATTCCACGGCTTAAGATCTTTGTTAAAGTAAAATATTCTATCTAGAAAAACAAAGACAAGGCTATATTCCACCATGATACGGCCTGTGTTCACATTTGGGGCCGAAACCTGGAGCCTCAACCAACTCACAGAGACAAAATTACTCAGATTTGAGAATAATACTCTCAAATCAATCTGCGGCCCGGTATATGATGGCGAGTTAGATTGATGGGGAAGGCGTTACACACGTGAAGTCCGGGATCTAATACTCATGCCTCAAATGACCGACTACATTAGATCATTGAGACTGAGGTGGCTTGGTCATATTCTTAGATCCGGAGCAGACAGATTCACTTCTAGTGTTTTCACCAAGAATATAGTGGGCAGGAGACCTTGAGGATGCCCACGTACTAGATGGAAGAATGTGGTGGAGAACGACTTGCGAGCCCTGGACGTCGACCCCGACAATATAGAGATGTTGGCAGCATATCAGAGAGCCTGGAGGCATCTTGTTGTAGCGGCCAAGGGCCTCAATGGGCCTGTAGCGCCAGAGGAGTGAGTGAGTGAGTGAGTATATTTACCATAGTGAGTAAGTTCACCTTAGATTTTTCACAGGTTTCATTTTGGAGTTCACTTTGAAGTGTTTCGTTTACAAATATTGGACTAAAATAGTTGTTCAAAATATCACACATTCCTTCATTTGAATATTCAAGTTGCTCGTCAGCAGATAATAGTGGGCCAATGTGATCCTATTAATCTTTTTATCTCTAATGTAACTATAAAACTCTTTGAGATTCTCTTAGCATTTATCAGCGATATTCATTTTTTATTGTCGTTTTCGTTTTTTGATTGTCTTAAAATCTCTTTGTATTATTACATAACTTTGATAGTCATTAGGTGGACTTGTATTTCTTATAAGCCAGTCTCTTTTTAGCAATACTTTCTTCAGTTTCTTTGTCGAGCCATTGTGGGCGAGCCTGATTTGGTGGCGTCTGTCCTTAAACGGGATGTAAGTGCGAGTCATCTTAGTAAGCGTATTTTGAAATATTTCCAACATTTTATCTGCAGGTCTTTAGGTTAATTTTGTCTCCAAATCTGTAAGCTGAAGCTTCTGACGTAGTACTATGAACTGAGATTTACTAAAATCGGGTGTTTTAGATACACGAGTATATATTCTAAAATTTCTAAGCATTTTGAATCTAAGTTGAGATCACTATTTGCAATAGTTTCACCAACTTCTACATCGGTTATCATGCTTTCGCGGCTAGTATTCAGTAAAGGATTACAAAGGCGGAGCATGCCGACAGGAGACCTTTTGGTCCATATCTAGGTCGGATGCGAAAAAATCATAATAATAATAAAATAATAAATAAAAACTATAATAATGTAAATAACAAATAAGATACATAAATAAATGCATAGGTATAGTTAAATAATAAACAAACAGGTAAATAGTAAATAATAATAAATTGACATATAACTAATAATAAATTGACATATAACTAATAATAAATGAAAATCAGACAGACAAATGATAACAAAACAAAAACAAATAATATGAAATAAATTATAATCATTACAGAATCTTGCTTAGGTGTTTATCTAAATGATTCTTAAAGCTTCGAACTGAACTACATTGCACTACCTGTGCAGGAAGTTTATTCCATTCATTAACTACACGGTTGGCAAAGTTGTTTCTACCTACTTCCAAATTGAATCTATTTCCGGACAGTTTGAGACCATTGTTTCTTGTCTGATTCTCATTCAATGTGAAAATTTTGTCACTTTTGATGTTGTCAATTTCCTTTAAATAGATCGAGTAAGTTTCCATGTCTTGTGGGCTCTTTTACATGCTGAGCTAAGTGATTGTCACTGAGAAAATCTATCAAGCGACTACCTGTGTGGCCACGTTCGAGAGTCATCCAATCAATGTCAGTAAAATTAAAATCACCCATTATCAAAAGTCCCAGTTCCAGAAACTAGACAGCTCTTGAAACAACAGTTTGTCGTCTGTTAATGATAATGTCTTTGGCCTATATATTACATCTACATTCATTTTTTTCCCATTTGTTTGGGTTAATTCTACCCACAAACTATCATATGCATCCTGTTTTACTTTCTCTAAAACACAGGCACAGATATTGCTTTTAACGTACAAAAGAAAGCCTCCATCTTTCTTGTGGTTTCTATCCTGATGAAAGTGTTTAAATCCCGTAATATTAAATTCAGCTTCAAACTCTTTACCATTCAACCATGTCTCGGTTATTCCTATTATATCGAGATTTTCGTTTGTGACATACGACTGTATTTCTTGTAATTTATTCCTAATACTACGAGCATTAAACTACATGGCAATGAGAAAATCCTGATTATTTCTTTTTGACACATTTTGTATTTCAACAGCATGCCTTATATTATAATTTTGTTTTTTATTGAGATCTTGCTCTATATCGACATTGGTCCTTCATTGACATTTAATGCCTCATGGACATTTGCCCCATCACGGACATCTGGTCCCTCACAGTCATCCGATCTCTTACGTATAACTTGTCTCCCTACGTCAACGCGTTCCTTACCGGCCACCTGTCGTTAACTGATTATCTGTCCGGCACCCCTTCCTTAAAATTATATTCTGTCCTACACTAGCATAATATCCTACTGTGATAGTTTGTCCTCCAGTATCATAACATACCATAGTGATATTTTGTCCTCTACTATCATTATATCCCATCGTGATATTTTGTTCTCCACTATTATTGCATCCCATTGTGATATTTGTCCTTTGACATTACATCCTAATGTAATATATTGTCCTCTACCGACATTATATCCTAAAGTGATATATTGTCCTACACTGACATATTGTTGTATATTATTGCTATGCCCTACTCTGTTTTCCCCGATACCCTCTATTTCCCTTTCCTTTGAGTTTCTATCCCAAAAAAGAAACTAGTTCATTACAAACTCCCACAATGAGGTTTATAAGAACATCTTTGCTTCTGCGAGTAAGGTGGATCCCATCAGAAGCATAAAGCTCATGACGCTTGGAAAAGAGATACCAAGGATCAAGAAAGTGGTATCCCAGTTGTGTGTACAATCGTGATATCCTCTCATTGATCCCTATGGCTTTGCTGTTCCAACACGAGCCAGTGTAGGTCCTCGAAAGGATCACACAGACTACGTGACGGCTCTCACGCTCCTTTATCTCCTGAAGAGTACCTTGTAATTCCGAACAAGTTCCTCCGATCTCACTCTAACCACATTGTAAATTATATACATGTTACTTGGTGAACTTTATAGTAGATGCTGGAAATGACCATCATCCGCCTTAATAGATAATGTGGCGCGTGTCATCATATTTCTGAAGACGTTTTTTCAACATAGTTACTTGTTTGGAATAATTTGTAATGGTTTCTTTCAATTAATTCATTGTGTGGGGATTACTGCATTGATTTTGTTTTTCATGGCACCCCATAAATAAAAATCTGGAGACGAAAGATCAAGAGATTTTGGTGGCCAGAGATCAGTAGAGATAATGCGGTTACCAAAAATTGTCTGTAAAAATATCAGTGATTTGATGTATGCGCAGTAGCACCATCTTGCTGAAAGTAACCAATCCTTTTGTCAGTGCCAGAAACTGTTGTCAAAAATGGTTTCACAATTTCGTTAACGTAGTTCAGAATTAATTGTGTCGGTAAAAATAAAGTGGGCCAACAATTCTTGAATGCGAGATTGCACTCCAAACCCCAATCTTTTGATCATGCAGTGGGATTCGAGCATATGAGAATTTTCAACTGTTTTGATTGTTCTCATAGGCAGAAAAATGGAACCAGGCCTGATCAGTGAAGAAAATATGGTCTAAAACGTCTTCACTGTGGTCTTCTATGAAATTTCTGAGCCACTGACTATATCGCATTCTTTTGCACTTGTCCGGTTCTTTTAACTCGTGGACTACCATAAACTTATAAGGTTTGAGATATAATAATTTCTTAACATCTTTATGAGCACTTCCATAGGACACATCGGCTTTTGGGACAACCTTCGAATAGACTTATTAGGGCTACCTTCAATTCTCGCTGCAACTTCATTCACCTTTTAGTCAGTTAGGACTTTTTGCCGACCAGATCTTGGAGCATCAGCTACTGAACCCGTTTCTCTAAACCTTTTAAAAAGTCACCTAGCTGTATTGCGATGCGAAACAGGAATGCTTGGAAATTTGTGTATAAATGCTTGTTGAAGGTTGTGTGAATATTCTCCCACTTTTTTCAAGTTTCTTCAACTAGAAAGATACGGCACTTGAGTGGTAGTATAACCCTTCTTTAAGATCTGAAATAAAATAAAATATAATTACTTATAATATTTCTATTAAGGATTAAACAGGAAAATGATAAAACATATAATAATGAAAACAGCTACACAGGACTTTATTTATAAAAGACTAGAATCACCCTGTATACATGTATATGTATATATATATATATATATATATATATATATGTGTATATATATATATATATACATATATATATATATGCAAAGTAGACCACTTGGAAAAAGGAAACTAACGAAGCAGAGCGCTTTCGTATATTACATCTTCAGTGCAACAAGTATAAAGTAATAGAAATGCATACATAATATATACACGAAACAAAGGAACAAGGACAGTTTGGATATGGGTAGCGGCCAATTACCCCCTGGGGGGCGGAAGGTCATTGTCAATTAACTTATGATGGTGGGGCGACATCAGGTCACAGTCGCCAGGGTCACATAGTGTCGATGGGTTACAATTTACCTGATATCATCTTACTAATTTCTTGACAAATAAAATTATCAAGTTTGTATAAGCCTTTATGAAGGTTGGTATCTTGATTACTGGTGGTATGAATCAAACTACACTCTATTAAATTTCTTGCTATTATGTTGTTGGTATAATAGATTGGCTGAGCATTATCCCAATCAACTGGATGATTATTTAATTCAATATGTTTGAAAATACCACTCGAATTATTGCCATCCCTAACATTTTTCTTATGTTGTTCAATTCTAATGTTTAAGGGTTTGGCAGTTTGACCTATGTAAAATTGATTACACATTTTGCAAGGAATTTTATAAATGCATCCTTAGAATTGAACAACATAAGAAAAATGTTAGGGATGGCAATAATTCGAGTGGTATTTTCAAACATATTGAATTAAATAATCATCCAGTTGATTGGGATAATGCTCAGCCAATCTATTATACCAACAACATAATAGCAAGAAATTTAATAGAGTGTAGTTTGATTCATACCACCAGTAATCAAAATACCAACCTTCATAAAGGCTTATACAAACTTGATAATTTTATTTGTCAAGAAATTAGTAAGATGATATCAGGTAAATTGTAACCCATCGACACTATGTGACCCTGGCGACTGTGACCTGATGTCGCCCCACCATCATAAGTTAATTGACAATGACCTTCCGCCCCCCAGGGGGTAATTGGCCGCTACCCATATCCAAACTGTCCTTGTTCCTTTGTTTCGTGTATATATTATGTATGCATTTCTATTACTTTATACTTGTTGCACTGAAGATGTAATATACGAAAGCGCTCTGCTTCGTTAGTTTCCTTTTTCCAAGTGGTCTACTTTGCATAAGTGAACACACGTACCCGTGTTCTTATTAGCATATATATATATATATATATATATATATATATATATACATATATACATATATATATATATATATATATATACATATGTATATATATATATATATATATATATATATATTCTCAATCTATTACTTCCTCACTCCATCACTTCCTCACTCCTTAAGTCTACTTTTATCTTAGATACTCCGAGTTTCAACTAGACATCACTCCTTATTCAAGGGCAATAGAAGGTGGAATCCCAGTTTCTGCAGTGACCTTGGGAGTCCCCGGCCATGCACCACAGACCTTTCACAGTGGGTCGTGGTTGTCTCTCTACGGAATGAAATGGTCCCTTCTTAACCGGAATGAATTCATGTCGAATGTCGCATTCAGCCAAAGGAGGATTAAAGAAGATAGTCCTTTCGCTTGGAGGGGGCCTTTCTCCAGACGAATAGAATCACGAGGCGATAATTTTGATAAAAAATATGCCTTTATTATTAGAAATAAAAGGTCTGTTTTTCGTTTCGAAATTAAGACTCAACACTTTTCTTGCGGAAATCGAGATTTTATGATTTACTCTTGCTCACGTCAGACGATTTCATTTAACAAGGAGAATCTTCCCGCAGCTATAGAGTTCCATGGGAATCAGTCAAAAAACCTTTAACGTAACCAGTCGGTTTTATTTTGGTTAACGGCAAAACGAGATTTGTACAATACAACTTCTTCCTGAAGTAGTTATAAAGGTAATTATAGTTACAATGTAACGAAATAGATAAAATCAAGTGGTCTGTGGGTCTAAAGGTGAACTTTTTTCAATATCCAGTCTCTGTTCTTGGAGACAATCGCATGGAAGTGGGAATCATACATGTGACACAAGAGAAATTTAACAAAGGTAGCAGATAAATAACAAATCGAAGTAAAAAATTATTACTATTTTTTATGAAGGCTGTTACCCAGTCAGAGAATAATATTTTTTTGTAAATCAGTCTGTAGATGTCACTAAAGTGTCTAAAATATTGATTGCATGAAAACATGCAATTAAATACTAAATATAGGGTGGGGAAAGAGTTGTCGAAAATTCCTCTCACATTTGGCCGCCACAGGATACACTCCTTACCCAAAGAAAAACATGCGACATCGCAAGACTGAATATCTACCATTTATTCGAGCTGTCGCTAGATGATTCAATACAACTGCTCCCCCCCCCTTCCTCCCACTTCAGGGAAAGGGTTTGCACTTGTATGTAAGTTCCCTCGACGCAAAGCCAAAACGAATACCCTGTCAAATCAGATCTGTTCGTATGATTGATGTTGAGGCAGTTGCTAACACCTAGAGGGGTTTAATCTTGTTCAAAGAAGCTTCATTTCTCTGCTTATTCAGTGTTCCTGTAGAGTTGTCGTAGCCAGCTTCCATGAATCTAAGATATCGAGTTCTCCGACATTTCTTTTAAAGGAACGTGTTGAGTGAAATAGTTGAGTTTCATGTGTGCATGCATATATACAGCACGTTCTCCCTTTTCTTCTGCTCTCTTTACCTGCCCCCTTCTCTCTTTTTTCGCCTCTTCCTTTCCGTGACCTGTTCCATTCTCCCATGCCTTGTCCGACTTTTTTTTCTTCTAATTTTTTCTTAAACCTTATCTTGCTATAATTGCTTCTGTTACTCTTTTTCATACTTTTTTTTATTCTGTCTCTGCTTTTCTTCTTGGCCCCTACAGTCCCCATCTTCGTGTTCTCCCAGTCTTGGGTTCGAGTCGAGCACTTTTCTACCACTCCCGTCAGTGGGTGGTGTTACCTGCCCCAAGCGCATTGGGCAAAGGTCACAGCTACGCGCCTTCTGGCCTTCCTCTCCTTTTTTCTCTCAGAGTGTTTCCTGTATTTTAATAAAGTCGTCTGATGGCAACAACGGTATAAGGCTAGCGTAGCAGTGAAAAGGTTAATTGTTATGGAAAAAGGTAGGCTTGCCTCAGCAGAATGAAATCGCCTAGTGACAGCTACAATTTTTACGAGCATTATAAAATGCGGTGAAAGGATAAATCCTTTCCTTCATTTTGTTTTCTATTCGTCATTGTTTTCTTTCTATCATTTCATTGTTCTTTTTTGTTTTGCTTTATCCTCCTTACCCTACCCTCCAACTTCCTTTTTCATTCCTGCAACGAGTTCCTCTTTACATTTTTTTTTTTTGTCTCTCTCCCGCTTCAGTCTTCCTCTGCTTCCACCACCCCCGTCCCCTCTCCGATTCTTGTTACAGCACGACATCTTTCTGTCGAAACCTTACCGCCAAGTATTCTGCCCTACCTTCGAATTCTTGCTGTTTGAATTTGATTAGCAAGAAATCATTCCAACGCTAGATTGCTATTTGCTCTTGCCCTCCCTTTACTGTTCGCATTGCAAATTGCTTTTCAGATCATGGGAAAAAATTAAAGTTGAATCAATATTTCGTTGGCATAACATAATGGAACGCAAACACATGAGACATGAGATCTTTGAACTTGCACCATTTAAGCTGTATACATGGCCTAAGGCTGTACTGAGCTGTTAATCAACAGTTATGCAACTATGCTTAACACTATTCCAACAGGAGAGGAGGTTAAGTTAATCTTATTAGGGAATTAATTGTTTGTCTGGGGGATCACATTGGCGGTTGAATAAGAAGGCACACATTTGGGCAAACGTGCCTTTGCATGCGAGGACTTGCATAAAAGCATTTATGTGTGGGCGTGCTTGAATGCAAATGACTGCAAAAGTTCATAGCCTTTTCGTGCCTTGCAGGGGAACAAGAAAAAAAAATAATGATCATAATAATCATAGTAAAATGGTTTGCATGTCGATCAGGTATAAATTTATGCAGTGTAAGGTGGAGGAGGAAAATGATGCATACTGCATACATACACATACTCACATACGTACATACATACATACACACATACATACATACTCACATACATACATACATACATACATACATACATACATACATACATACATACATACATACATACATACATACATACATACATACATACATACATACATACATACATACATACATACATACATACATGCATGCATGCATACATATATACATACATACATACATACATACATACATACATACATACATACATACATACATACATACATACATACATACATACATACATACATACATACATACATACTTGCATACATACATACATACATACATACATACATACATACATACATACATACATACATACATACATACATACATACATACATACATACATACATACATACATACATACATGCATACATACATACATACATACATACATACATACATACATACATACATACATACATACATACATACATACATACATACATGCGTACATACATACATACATACATACATACGTACATACATACATACATACATACATACATACATACATACATACATACATACATACATACATACATACATACATACATACATACATACATACATACATACATACATACATACATACATATACAAATATGGTCTAGTAGGTGCAAGGAATTTGAACAATTACTACGCTTCCTGCGGAGATGATCGAATGTAATCCAAGGTGCCGTAGTCTCTCTTAATTAAGTTGCTATCCATTGTTTATATATTTCATTACTAATCATATATCATGCTACTTCCTTATATAACTAAGGATTTCATGCCTGTATGCTCTTGGACTGCACCCTATACCAGATAAAACAATGGAGTTGAGGTGAGGGCCGGAGTCGTGGTGGAAGGTATCAACCTTCACATAAGGTGTTATGTTGGAGACGGAGAGTGTTCTCTCCCATTGCGCCACTACTAGAAGGTCTCTATATAAATGCGCACACACACTTCATATTTCAGTGCAAATCCCACTAGCCCATCTTCTTCTCCATTTTCTGACCTTTTGCTTTTCCCCTCTCATATCCTGCTGCTATCGTCCTGATTTTCTTCTTCCCCTCCTCCCCTCCTTCCTCCTCTCCCTCCTTCCTACCTCTTCTCCTCCCTCTATAAATTCCTAACCTCCCTCTCTCATCCTTCATCCATAACCTCCTCCTCTCATTATTCTTTTCTAACCTCCTCCTCCTCCTCTTTTGTTTTCCAACTTACTCCTCCTCTTATCTACCCTCTCTAACCTCTTCCTCCTCCTCATCCTCCTCTAATCCTCTCTAACCATTCCTCCTCCTCCTCCTCTCATCCTTCTTCTCTAACCTCCTTTTACTCTCATTCTTCCTCTCTAACGTCCTACTCCTCTCATCCTTCCTCTCTAAGCTCCTTCTCCTCCTGTCATCCTCCCTATCTATTCTCCTCTCATCCTTTCTCTGTAAGCTCCTCCTCTCATCTTCCCTCTTTAATCTCCTCCTCTCATCTTTTCTCTTTAACCTCCTCCTCCTCCTTTCTCATCCTTCCACCTTTCTCCTCCTTCCTCCTCCTTCCTCTTCTCACCTTCCTTCTCTAGTCTCCTCCTCTTCCTCTCATCATTCCTCTTTAACTTCCTCCTTTATCGTCCTTCCAATTTCCTCCTCCCTCCTGATCTCATCCTCCCTCTCTAACCTCCTCATCCTTCATCTTTAATTTCCTCTACCTTTCTTCTCCCTACTCCTCTCTTACCTCCTCCTCCTCCTCCTCCTCCTCCTCCTCCTCCTCCTCCTCCTCCTCCTCCTCCTCACTCCTCCCCATCTCCTCCTCCTTTCTACTCACCTCTCCTTTACTCACTCCTTCCCCCCCTCGCTCGTTCTACCTTCCCTTCTCCTTTCATTCCTTCTCTGCTTCTCTTCCTGTCATTCTTCCCCTTCTCCTTCCTACTCCTCTTCTTTTCCTCCTATCCTGTTTCGTCTACTACTACCTACTCCTCCCCTTCTCCCTCCTCTTCCTCACCCCCTCTCCCTTCTCCTCGCTCTCCTTCACCTCCTCTCCTCCTCCCACATTTTCCACATTCCTTTCATTCATCCTCCCCTTTTTCTCTTCTTTCACATTTGTTTTCCCTCTTCTAACCTTATTTTCTTCACTCCATCGTTTCTTCCATCCTCTAACGCTCCTCATTCCTTATCTCACTTTCTAGTTATATATACATATGTATATACATATACATATATATATATATATATATATATATATATATATATATATATATACTGTATATGTGTGTGTGTGTGTGTGTGTGTGTGTGTGTGTGTGTGTGTGTGTGTGTGTGTGTGTGTGTGTGTGTGTGTGTGTGTGTGTGTGTGTGTGTGTGTGTGTGTGTGTGTGTGTGTGTGTGTGTGTGTGTGTGTGTGTGTGTGTGTGTCTACACAGAAGTACATGAAATGGGTTTTCCTCCTTCGTATGCCAAGAAATACGAACACCCTTGACCCATCCCACACCCAGCCAACACCCACTTGTCCCTTTTGTCTAGCTTCAAGTGAATGAAGGCATCCTAATCCACCGCCTACTCTTCGGGTTAAAAGCAATGCAGCAAGACACAGCACCTCAACAGCAGGGCTCAACTCCCGCTCATTTACCATGGACATATACATGCCTATATATAAACACACACACACACACACACACACACACACACACACACACACACACACACACACACACACACACACACACACACACACAAACACACACACACACACACACACACACACACACACACACACACACACACACACACACACACACACACACACACACACACACACACACACACACACACACACACACACACACACACATATTATATATATATATATATATATATATATATACATATATATATATACATATATGTATATACATATATATATATATGTATATATGTATATATATATATATATATATATGTATACATATATATATGTATATATATGTATATATATATGTATATATATATATATATATATATATACGAGTGGTGACCCGAGATACAGACTTGTAGCTTTTTCACACAAAATTAAATATTTCATAAGTCGATATAGGAATTTTCAAGACTTTAACTTAATATTTGTTTTGTTTTTATGATAATTGACTGGAGACAATAATGTATTGTAGAGAAAATGGACAAAATTTGTCATTGAGTAGTTATTCAATACCTTCACATCAAGGGCTTAACTTTGAAGGATATTCACGATGACATGATGGCAACTCTAAGAGAAAATGCTCCTTCATACAGCATGGTTAAAAAATGGGCATTTGATTTCCGACGGGGCAGTGACAGCCTGGAAAATAACCCTCTTCAAGGAAGGCCTGCCACTTTCACCATTCAAGAAATCATCGATAAAATCCATGAACTTTTGCTAACAGTTGGACTTTTGACAGGACGTTTTATTGCGACATGAACGTGTTCATGCAATTATTCAAAACCATCTTAAAATGACGAAGATCTCAGCTCGATGGGTCCCAAAATTTATTAAACCTGATCAGAAGCGGCTGCGATGCAACATGTCAAAGAACACTTGCCATTTTCTATGCTGATCCACAAAGATTTATCCGGTGGTTTTTGACCATGGAAGAGACTTGGGTTTACCACTTCCAGCCTGAATCGAAAGAACACTCAAAACAATGGAAGCATCATGGATCTCAAGCTCCAAAGAAAGCAAAGTTAGTGATCTCTGCAGGGAAGGTGATGGGTTTCATTTTTTCGGACTCTGAGTGGGTGCAGCTGGTGGATTATCTGACAAAAAGGTCAATCCATTACTGGAAAATACTAAGTCAGCTTGATAAAGCAACTGCGAGAGAAAATTAAGAAAAAAAATAGTGGAAAACAGTTATTAGGGGTGTTTTTCAATCAGGACAATGCGCCAGCACACAAATCCGCTGTGCCTCTCGCTGCCATATTTTATTGCGGCTTCCAGCTAGTTCAACATCCGTCCTATACATCTGACTTGGCTCCCCCGGACTACTATTTCCCAAGATAGAAAAGAGCTCAGCGTTTAACATTTCGCCACGGATAATGACGTCTCTGATGCCGTAGAGGTGTATTTAAAGGACAAAGACTCAAGATTCTACAAAGAGGAGATCCGTAAACTCCTTGACCGCTGGAATGAGAGTGTAAACTTGCAAGGGCATTACGTTGAAAAATAAATGTATCAATTTATCATGCAATAACTTTTCGTACCTTAAGCCACGAATTTCTCAATCACCTCTCGTATATAAGAATTACAAAGGATATAAAAGAGGGGCATGCGGACAGGAGACCTTTTGGTCCATAACTAGATCGTATGCAAAAAATTGATAATGGTGCTATACGAATAAATAGATAAATAAGAATAATAATATAAATGAGAATAAACATACTAAATAAAAATAGGTGAAGTTACATATTAATCAAACAGGTAAATAGTAAATAATAACAGGACAGATAAATAATACATACATATACCAAAAACCTTTTCCCCCTTATAAGGGGGAAATTTGATTAAGAAATAATATACGTTTAATATATCTACGCTTTGCAAAAGCTTTTAATACCGTCCCCCACGAAAGACTACTAAATTAGTTTCAAAAGGAATAAATGGTAGCCTATTAAGCTCAACTAGTAATTGGCTAAACGACCAAAAACAGAGAGTTGTTCTAAAGGGCAAAACTTCTAGATAGAAAATAGTACGAGTAGAGTTCCGCAGGGTTCAGTTCTTGAGCCATTTCTATTCATAGTTTATATAAGTGATATAGACCATGGACTATCTATTGCCTCAAAATTTGCTGATGATATGAAACAAATGATCACTTAAACCAATTAGATATTCAAGAAGATTTAAATAAACAACAGCAATGTTCTGAAAAGTGGCAAATAAAATTTAACACAAGAAAATGCAACGTAATGCACACAGGTAAAAATAACAGTAGGTACGATTACAAATTATTTGGAAATTCGTTAACAAAAATGGGTAGTGAAAAGGATCGCGGCGTAATTATCAGTAACGATCTCAAATCATCAAAGCATTGTATTTCAGCCTCTGAGAAAATAAGTAAGATTTTAGGGCTGGTTGTGCGATCTTTTGACATCAAAAGTCCATCTATAGTTAACAAGCTAGTGTATGCAAATCATTAGTTCGTCCACATTTGGAATATGCTGTTTCCGTATGGTCACCGAATCTCATTAAAGATATTGACAGATTGGAAAAAGTACAATGGTGAGCCACAAAGCTAACTCTAGATATAAAAAATAAATCATACAATAATCGGCTAAAACATATGAATCTATTTTACATAAAAAGGCGTAGACTCCGAGGTGACTTGATAGAGGCCTTTAAGATTCTAAATGAAATTGACAACATCAAATATGACAAAATTTTTAAACTGAATGAAAATGCGACAAGAAATAATAGTCTCAAACTGTCAAGAAATGGAATTAATTTGGAAGTGAGGAGAAAAAACTTCATCAACCGTGTAGTTAATGAATGGAATAAACGTCCTGCAGAGGCAGTGCAATATAATTCAGTTCGAAGCTTTAAGATTTGTTTATATAAACACCTACGTAAGATGCTGTACTACTTCTCATTTATTTCTATTATTTGTTTGTTATTATTTATATATTTGTTTATTGTTATTTATGTTATTATTATCTATTATCATTTATCCTCAACTGACATTTCCTTCTTTCTCAATGCCCCTTTTACCCCATCCATCCATCTCATCCTAGGTCGACCCCTCATGTTCATTCCTTCCACCTCTGCCTTCCACACCTCTTTTACCAATCTTTCTTCACTAATTTTTCCATGTGTCCAAACCATCCCAATACTCTTTCATAAACACTATCTCCCAATTCCATCCTTTCTCATTTCTCACTCTATCCAGCCTAGTAACCCCATCATACTTCTTAGGCATCTCATCTCAAATACATACAAAGTCTTCGAGAAATGTTGTGTATGGATGATGCTGTTGTGCACGAGGTGGAGTGGTTGGAGGATGGGGATGAGAAAGTACGCATGAAGGAACGGAAAGAGGAGGGTCGCCGATATAATGCTTGCTGTGGATATGTTGTGTCTTGCGACACTGTTTCTAACACAGGGTAGTGGGCGAGATGCAGGGATGACCCGAGATAAGAGGGAAGGAAGAGGGTGGAAGGGAGTGATGTTAGGGATAGAATGGGTGGAATTGGTTTTTATGCCTTTTTTAGCATTTCGAATATAAGATGTGATCACAACTTGGAATGGTTTCACCAACTTCTACATCGGTTATCACGCTTTCGCGGCTAGTGATCAATAGATCGAGTAAATCTCCATGTCTTGTGGGCTCTTTTGCATGCTGAACTAAATAACTGTCACCGAGAAAATCTATCAACCTTTATGGCCATGCTCAACGGTCAACCATTCAATGTCAGTAAAATCTATATCAACCATTATCAATAAGTCTCGGTTGCAGAAACTAGACAATTCTTGAAACAACAATTTGTCTTCTAGTAATGATAATGTTTTGTGGCTATATATTACACCTACATTCAACTATTGTCTATTTGTTTGGGTTAATTCTACCCACAAACAATCCTGTGCATCCTATAATACTTTCTCTAAAACACAGGTATGGATATACAACAGAACACCCCCACATATCTTTTGGGTTCTATCCTAATGAAAGTGTTTAAATCCCGCAATGTTAAATTCAGCTTCAAATTCTTTACTATTTAACCATGTCTGGGTTATTCCTATCATATCGAGATTTTTGTTTTTTTACGTACGTATGGACTTCTTGGAATTTGTTCCTAATACTATGAGGATTAAAGTAAATGGTATAAAAAAAAACTTGATTAATTCTTTTTAACTCGTTTTGATTTTCAACATCATGCCCTACATTATAATTTGTTCTTTATTGACATATTGCTCTATATTGACAATTGGTTCTTCATTGA
>NW_027467712.1:2023332-2025832 GCF_046742065.1 Oratosquilla oratoria
CTTGGCGTTAAATCTATCTTGACATTAAACATCATGATAACACAGAGCGTTACCATGACTTTTAACATCAAGATAAACTAACGCCAGAATTAGTTTTTGAACAACCCAATCCTAGACTCCTTGTTATGATATGTTATCAATGTTAGGCAACTTTTTGTGCAACAATAACACCATTTCCCTTAGTCCACACATGAAAGCTTTATAATTTTAATTTAGATAATTTGGTGCACTGTATAATTTCAATTTAGATAATTTGTTTCATAAAATTAATTTCGTTTTCACACAGTATGTGCAAAAATGTTGTCACTTGAAATGATATATATTTCTTTAATTCTTTTAATAATACATTTTCTTTCAATAATAAGTAAATAATAATAGCAACATTTGGAGGACTGGCCGAAACGTCCTACCCTGCAGAGTTCTGGCCGAAACGTCAGTGGCCGAAACATCCTACATTCCATGCGCTCCCCTCCTGTATGCTCATAATGATGTTGAACTTCTGGACTGGGTTGTTCAAAACAAAATTTTACATTATCTTGGCGTTAAATCTATCTTGACTTTGAGCATCATGACTATCAAGATAAACTAATGCCAGAATTAGTTTTTGAACAACCCAACCCTAGACTCCTTGTTATAATATGTTATCAATGTTGGGCTACTTTTTGTGCAACAATAACACCATTTACCTTAGTCCACACATGAAAGTTGTATGATTCTAATTTAGATAATTTGGTGCACTGTATAATTGCAGTTCAGATAATTTGTTTCACAAATTTAATTTCGTTTTCACATAGTATGTTCAAAAAATATTGTCACTTGAAATGATATATATATATATTTCTTAATTCTTTTAATAATATATTTTCTTTCAATAATAAGTAAATAATAATAGCAACATTTGGAGGACTGGCCGAAACGTCCTACCCTGCAGAGTTCTGGCCGAAACGTCAGTGGCCGAAACATCCTACATTCCATGCGCTCCCCTCCTGCATGCTCATAATGATGTTGAACTTCTGGACTGGGTTGTTCAAAACAAAATTTTGCATTATCTTGGCGTTAAATCTATCTTGACATTAAGCATCATGAACATCAAGATAAACTAACGCCAGAATTAGTTTTTGAACAACCCAACCCTAGACTCCTTGTTATAATATGTTATCAATGTTAGGCAACTTTTTGTGCAATGATAACACCATTTACCTTAGTCCACATATGAAACTTGTATAATTTCAATTTAGATAATTTGTTTCATAAATTTCATTTCATTTTCACACAGTATGTGCAAAAAATATTGTTACCTGAAATGATGTATAAGTAATTTTTCTTTTAATTATTTTAATAATATATTTTCTTTCAATGATAAAAAAATAATGATAGCAACATTTAGAGGACTGCTGATGCGATAATGTCGCTGTTATGACAGTCGCTCTTATAATACAATCGCTATCATGTGGTCGCTGTTGTGATGGTCGCTGTTTTAAAAGAATCGCGATTGTGTAGTCGCTCTATTGACAGTCGCTGTTATGACAGTCGCTATTCGGAACCCGAGCCGGCGTGGACATATATATATATATATATATATATATATATATATATATATATATATATATATATATATATACACATATGTACATGTATATATATACATATATATATATACATATATACATATATATATACATATATACATATATATATACATATATACACATATATATATATACATATGTATATGTATATATACACATATCTAATATATATATATATATGTATATGTATATATATATGTATATGTATACATATATGTATATATATATATATTTATATATGTATATATATATATATGTATCTATATATATGTATATATATATATATGTACATATATATATATGTATATATATATGTATACATATATATACATATATATATATATATTATATATATGTATATATATAAATATACATTTGAATGTATACATATATATATATATATATATATATATATATATATATATGTATATATATATAAATACATTTTTGGTGACATTTCGTCTTCTGCATAGTGTACACATATAAGACATTGAAAGCTTATATATTCACACAGCTCACTCCGTTCATCCCCAGTCAATGTTGTTGGCTTCTTGTTTTCGTCTGGCTTCGTGGAGAATTTGGCTGCTTGCTACCCTCGCCAATTTGGGAAAACCGTCCCGATTATTGGTACATGGGAGTGAAGTAATGTACGCTGCCTCAATTGTCCTCTTTTTTTTTTTTTTTTTTTTTTTTTTTTTCGTCAAGTCCATTATGGAGCACCTCTGTTTTCTCCCACTCGGCAGGTGGCCAAAGTTGTCGATATGTACCACTAATGAGTTGGAGGTCCGGTTGGTCTTGATATCATTTTATGTTCTTTTGTCTGCTTGTGAATTCCCTTGCTAGTTTCACCATAGTAATTAGCGGGACAGCTTTTACATGGTATTCTGTTAACTAAACAATTATCTTCATCT
>NW_027467712.1:2030832-2038332 GCF_046742065.1 Oratosquilla oratoria
GATATCAAAGAGACCATATCTAATATATTTTAAGATCAATAATTTGGCTTACAGTTGGACGAATCTACTCGCCCAGGAAATGAAGTCCTACTTTTAGGATATGTTCATTTAATCAAAGAAAGAGAAATTGTATAAGAACTACTTACAAATGAACTTAGAATAGGTGATTCGATCTTCACAGTGGTTTAGCAGTTTTTTTTTTTTTTTTTTTTTTTTTGTTTTTTTTTTTTAAAGAAAAGGAAATCCCTATGAACACCATAACAAATTGTGTACCAGACGGTGATCCAGTTTGGACAGGGTGATGCAGAGGTTTTCATGCTTTTTTACTAAAATCCTTACCCAGTGTCTTAAAAATTTCTTGCGTAATTTATCGTCAACATCTAGTTGCTAGGAACTTGAGTAATTGATTTCATAACTCCCTTCTTAAGGCTATTAAAGCAGTGAATAAAATTAAATGTCTTCCCCTTCATTCCCGTATATTTCGACAACTCTGTAACAACAATAATCAAGAATTTGATCTTCTCCATTTATATACTGAAGTGAGATGGTTGTCCAAAGGAAATATATGAAGCGATTTTACTTTTTTCAGTACTGTCATAAAAAATTCGAAGAGAATAAAAGTGGTGAATTGAGTAAAGAACTCTTAGCTTCAAATTGCGAAATTGTCTACTTAACAGATTTGTTCAATATATGAATGATCTCAATTTGTAATTATATGGCAGTGATGTAAATCTTATCAAAGCAAACTTTGTTATTTGCACATTCATAGACAAACTTTCATTCATTAGGCATAATATTGGTCGTCAGGGTCTGTCCTAATTTCCAAATCTTAATAGATAACATCTTAATTTACTTCAGTCATTTGAATCATTAGCACTAAGACATAGGCAGTAGATATCAGGATATCATTAAAATAGAAATAGCTGACTGGCTGATCAACTCATTTATGAATGCATGTTTTAATGAAACCGACAGTGTAATGCAAGAGGAGTTGATTAAAAAAAAAGGAGTTTGAGTTATAGCCGTCTTCAAAAAATCATACCAAGAATTTTAGCTTAAAATAATTCTTAAATTGTTTTTCCAATATCCTATGGGCTGAACATGGTTTTAGCGCTGTACTCAGTTCCTTACTATACAAAGAAACTGCCTAGAAATTGAAGAAGGAGGAGATCTAAGATTGCTATTAACCAACATTGAATCGAGAGTAAGGGCTTTAGCTAGGAAGCACCAAAGTCATCTATCATATTAAAAACGGAGGTTTCAATGCTGATATATTGGACTGTATCATGGCAGAAAGGAAGAGGTGGTCATGTAAATGCTCAGTATTCTTTGTACAATATTAAGTGTATTGGAATTGATGTGAAAAGTGAATGGACAGAATTGCATTTTTGTGGTGTATATTGAAATTGCATGTAGTGTGTAATGAGGTTCAGCTTATCGATATATTATTCAGTCAATATTTCATGAAAAGACTTCCTTTTTGGAAGAAAATTTAAATGCCAAGAAATTAGGTAAGGAAGGCTTCTGTGAATAATGGCAGCCATATTTCATCTTGTAGGTGAAGATGTCACCCTTTCTGCAGTAGAATTTGATCTACAGCTTTTCTATCATTGATGGTGCTGGCGTGAAATCAGTGACAATGTAGATTTTATCTTTGTGATCTTTTTATATGAAACAAAATTTTTTTCCGTATTTAATTTCTTCCAAGTACATAATCACTGTAGATACCTTGTGATATAACTTAAACTTCTCCATAGGATATAGGTTTTGCTGAAGAGGTGAGGGCAGTGGCAGTGACTTGCCCTGCCTCTGCTGTCTTGCCGCCTCAGCGGCTCCACTCAAATTCCCACACGTCTCGGTCCTGTGATAATGTCATCTCGACCGGGCATGCTTAGTACCTGAAAAGATTGTAACTTACAAATCTCAATGATTCATGACTCAGATTGACGTTAATGAAATGAAAAAATGTCGTTGCGGCCAGTGTTCATGTGTGAAACACTGGAAAGTAGTTTAATCTTGACCCATGAAGAATTATATTGTGAATCTATGCCACAATAGGCAATGGGCGAAATTTTATTAGATGAGGAAAACATTTGGACTTACTTCAAGGACAGCAGTGTCAAATGACAAAGTGTGGCTATAGAGTAAGTACAGAAACTGATGATATATATAAAGCAGCATTAATAGTGTCTCATTGAAAAAATGAAAAAATGTATTTGGATGTTGTAAACTTGTACAAAGTACAATATTGTCTTCAAGATTTTTTTTTAAACGTTATATAACAAATGCGTAGATTTTCTACATCAAGTAGATGGAGCTCATGTTTCTTGATGCAGATTGCTAGTCGAATTTCTCAAGTTTTCTTGTTGGATTGTGCAACACTTACTACTTTTAAGTTTAGCTAAGAAATCCAAGATCTCTTCATCATTCACATAGAAATTGTAACTTAGGCTTCATCATGGTTAAACAAGATAGGTATTAACATTATGCTTTTTATATTTTATGTAAGAATAGGTTGCTTCTTTTTATATAACTGTACTTGTGTTCTTTTGTACATATAATTCCCATCGTATTGCTACTAATAGTTTGGTCAGATGGTTTGTATGTGGCTACCCAGAATAGATATGGCAGCTTGCTCTAGCGTTTTGGTTGGAGTACATGTATTATTTATAAGAAAAAATTGTATCAGGTACAAATAAAAAACAAAACAGCATTATATAGCTTTATGTACCGTCTCCCTTTCTTACTTGTTCACTGTCTGCAGAACTTAATTTTATTCAAGCATGTGTGTGTTTGCCAGGGAGCTTGCCAGGAATAGACTCCAGGTCTGGAGGAGAAGGAGAAGGGTGAGTGGTATATTCCTGTCATAGCAACTGACCCAATATATATGTATGTATGTATGTATATACAGTATGTATGTATGTATGTATGTATGTATGTATGTATGTATGTATGTATGTATGTATGTATGTATGTATGTATGTATGTATGTATGTATGTATGTATGTATGTATGTATGTATGTATGTATGTCTGTATGCATGTATGTATGCATGTATGTATGTATGTATGTATGTATGTATGTATGTATGTATGTATGTATGTATGTATATATATATATGTATGTATGTATGTATGTATGTATGTATGTATGTATGTATGTATGTATGTATGTATATGTATATGTATGTATGTATGTATGTATGTATGTATGTATGTATGTATGTATGTATGTATGTATGTATGTATGTATGTATGTATGTATGTATGTATGTATGCATGCATGTATGCATGTATGTATGTATGTATGTATGTATGTATGTATGTATGTATGTATGTATGTATGTATGTATGTATGTATGTATGTATGTATTTATGTATGTATGTATGTATGTATGTATGTATGTATGTATGTATGTATGTATGTATGTATGTATGTATGTATGTATGTATGTATGTATGTATGTATGTATGTATCTATGTATGTATGTATGTATGTATGTATGTATGTATGTATGTATGTATGTATGTATGTATGTATGTATGTATATATGTATATATGTGTGTATGTGTATATGAGTGTATGGATGTATATATGTATGTATTTGTATATTATTGTATGTATGCATGTGTATATCTATATATGAATCGTTTGATGTATGTAGAAATGTATATATGTAAATGTATCAATGCATGTATTTAAGCTGAGGATTTGGGTTTTACCCCACAGCTCTCTCTTCATTGAAGCGAATATTAATGTTCACAATACATTTCTACAAATATTTCAGTCCCATTGCAGAGCTGCGAAACTCTGACCTTGCATTAGGCACAGATGAGAAAAAATTAAAGATATCCATACCTATTGCCGACAACGAATTCTCGGTTTCACATGGAGAGACTACATCCCATATTTTCGCTCATCATAAAGCAGCTCCTAAAAATATCCTATTCCGCCCAATCAACTTGAGTCACAAGCTGCCTACCAACTTGCAATTCATCATGTTCCAAAATGCTGACGCATTAGATTCTGCCGTACACGGAGATATGGAAAGCAGATGCGTGGTGCCCCTCTACATGGAGAACGCATTCTCTGCCACATCTGGGGAAAGTGCTGCTCATCAGAGTCCGGTCTTCTCAGTCAAGGGAGAAGTTGTAAATGGTGCACCAACCCTAAAGAAAAAGTTCCGGAAATGAGCATAATTTGACATCGTCATTGTTATCGACGGCATACCACAAACAAACAACTTAATTAGATTACCCTGCACATATAAGTACTGTACTGACATTATGTCTTCTAGGGAACTGCTGGAAACATTTGTCCTATGGATCGCATATTTACGAGTGTGAATAATTCTTTTACGAGCTGTCAACGCTTTCTCACAGTATGATTGACATAAAAAATATGCATGCAGCTTCATAGAAGACGCCAGCCACTGCTCTACTTATTGGCCTATTGTGCATGAAATAAAAGAAATATAGTCTTCACTGGTTAGTTGCTAGGCATGTAGGAATTTATATCTATGGTTACACATGCACAAGCTTTTCCTGTTTTTATGGCGTTTTCATCCATACAAGAGTTTGCATGATTTTTGTTATTCTATTTACATATATCTTTATATATAGGTTTATGATCATCTTTCTTTTTCTTTCTTTTTTTACAAGATAACTTCTTTATTTATTTACATTTGTCGATTACTGTTTGTCCTACTTAATATTCTATTTTATTGTTTTCATGCAAATGCCTTCAATAAGTGATCCCTGGGAAGTTTATATACCAAGTTGTTTTTTCATCTGTCCATGATATGTAAATGCCAGATCAGTTGAGCGAATAATTAAAAATCATAAATACGATATTGGAAAGATTTAATTTTTCAATGTTCTCTGGAAATACGTTGTGATATGAGAAAACATTTAAGAAGATAAGAAAAATGTCAGCAAAGAACATAACGTATGTCATGAGCCAATGAATAATCTTACTGATGCATGTGTTTGACTATTTCGAATTCTAAGCACTCTATTTTATTTATACCCTTTTGGGTAGAGATTTCACTTTATACCCATATATCAAGGGCTTTTTCTCCTTTACCAGGGGGATAGCCAACTCAAAAGACACATACCCATTCCCACCTATTTCATTCCCACCCATTCCACTCCCACCTCAATCTCATCTTAGCTCCTCGTGGATAACGGGTCATTCCTGTATCCACCCAGCCCTAGGTCAGAAGTATTGTAGAAGAACACAGCACATCCACAGCAAGGCTTCTTCACTTCATTGGATACGTCCCCTCATGTGTAAAAAGAGAAGACGGGAAGAAATACCTTTGGGCTGCGCCAAAATATAATTCACACATAACCACTACCTAACCACCGTCCCCCACACTTTCCTTTCCTTATATCACAGTATCATCTATACCCATTCTCCACTCACTCCTATCTCCTACTTCCTCCCTTTCTTGCTCAACAGACATTCCCTCTTGCTCAACGCCCTTTTCTCCCCATCCATCCATCTCATCCTCGGTCATCCCTTCAAGTTCACACTTTCCACCTCTGCCTTCCATACCTTTATTATTTCACTTAGCTGAATAAAATCCCAGGCTCGAACTGTAAATAGTCCTTTTCATTTAGGAGTGCTCTTCCAGTTGAATGAAATCACCTGGTGGCAACTAAAATAGATATCATATTAGTGGAATGAAACAAAGGGGTTAAGAAAATACATTAGCATGAAAAAGTAAAACCACATTCATCGTGACGGTGTATTTAATTCGTTTTGCTCTGGTTAATAATAGAATGATGTACATGAAGGACGGACACCAGATTAAAAATTCATTCAACATATCATCACCTCCATCGATAGAATATCCCTTCTCGAAGCTTAATAGAATTGCATGATTTAATTGGAACAAAATTAGTATGCTAATATATGCCAGGGATTCAATTAGATTCTACATATAAATACCTGCTAGTTTTTTTTTCTAGAGAAATACTAGTTAATTCTTGTATAAGCCAAAGCTGAAAGCTGATCGACACACAACTATGGAAAGCATTAGAGCATTATAATTAGTCATAGTTCATTTTTTCATAGACGAATAGTTACTAGTAACAGAGGACATTTGCTTTTGATATGAAATCAAGCCTAACCAAAATTCGTCCAATCAAGCAGTACGGGCAGACTCCATAACGGTTCATTCAGCGCTGTCCTAGTACCTGGAGTCATCCCTGACAAACATCCAGACAGACCCTCAAGTGGTGTAATCGTGCCCTACATGCGCTCCCCTTAGGTCCTGTTTACATTAACGGTTTCAACCGCGACAGTTCAATTACAATACAAGTCAATCGAGGCGTTCACACAACCGCGCAGTTTTTCATTGACTGTGTGGTGCCGCCTCGGTTTCAGGCGGTTTAAATCACTTGGATGAACAGGGCATTAGCCTCGTTTATTCCCAGACACTACCCTAAAACCTATAACTAGGGTCATTGTTTGAGAGGCAAGCTATGTTACAGCAGACCCTCGATTGACACTTGGTAATAAGGGAGTACATCATATATTTTTCTATTTGGATGAAGAGACAACTTAAGGACTGCAGAAGGTCGTCAATATAGACTGATCGATTCAGTTTTCATACATCTCTTTTTTACCAGAGGTTTTTCTCAGAATAAAATTGTCTGGCGTTAGAACCAAATCCTTTGATGCGACAAAAACGACTCAATACTCCAAGAGAGGATGAGGACGTGGAGGTGACGCTGAACCAAAAAATAGTTCGTAGTTCTAAAGATGTAATTCTTTGATCACGGGAAAGCTTCCCCTCCTATAAAAGGAAAAAGAGAAAATCACGTTTTTTACGTCAGGAGGTACATTAGGTTGATTGAAATGTACTACCATTTCCAGCTGAATGAAATTACTTGGAAATAAGTAGAGTAGAAATGCTGTGCCTCAAAGTGCAGAGCTAGGAAACCACTGCAAATATTACAGATACGGTTAGTGACGAATGAATTGGAAGAGAAGCGTATGGTCTACCTCAGTGAAATACGAAAGGCTTTCGATTCTAAATTGGAACATAAGTGAATTAAATTAGTTGAGGTAATGCACTTTTGAATCTAACAGCTTTAATGTGAACATACATAAGACAAATACGACGAGACTTTATCGAACCCAAGGTTGTGAACTCACAAAGGTATGTTATGTTAATTTCGAAGAACCAGCTCTAGACGGAATGACTTTCTCCATTGAAGATAAAATATACGTAGATTTTTCACGCATTTAACGGCCTAATGGTATTCATGGTCTGATATATGGATGACACAAGGGAGCAGTTTCAAAATTGAAATTTAACCATTGCACAGGTATTCATGAGGTCTCTTTATGTATCAATAATATTGGAAAAGGCTTGGAATTTATATCGAGAAGTTCCGCATATATCTAACAATTCTGTTTTCGTTTTTCTACATCTGGGAGTGTGACGCAAGGAAACTCTAGAATGCGCTATTGAAGACGCGGAGATGG
>NW_027467712.1:2043332-2045832 GCF_046742065.1 Oratosquilla oratoria
CATGAATGAAACTTAATTAACGTCAAAACAAAGCAAGTTAAACTTGTGTAAAGTTAACCCATTTGTTACGATGATCCCTTTACTCGCGAGAAAGCGACCTTTCCCTTGTTCCTCCTCGGTCTTTGACTTTACTCTTAGGTCATCTTTGAAAAGTTCTTCCTTGTTCTAGCATCATTAATCTTCATTATATCCATCGGTACGCTGACACATTTGTTTATTTCATTCTGGCTAGCATTGAACAATTCTACTCACTAGGAACTTGTTAACTATTGAAGATATTAGTACTCGATTGTATGACGTCTTTACGGAGATTATTGTAGCTTACAATGACATTATTCAGTCAATGCTGGGTCACCGTAGGAAAGGGGTGAGAAATATTTCATTCAAGCTCATTGGTATTGTAACGCATTTATTGATTTCATCCTAGCCACCACTCACAAGAAGAGCTATGGAGGGATTCGCTGTTCACTGCGCTTACCATTAATTAAACATTTTGCTTGCATTATTCTCCCAAGGCTCCTCTACTACGTGCACTGTTAACCAGTGAAGAATTGGCCTTATAGGCTCGGAGTGGTGTGGGTGGAAGTTGTGATTTAAACTTCTTGAATTAAATAACTTGTTTATGGGTACCCAGAATATCAGCAAGGCATTATATATATATTTTTTTAATGACCATTTATCTCAAATGTAGATAATATAAGATCATGAATATGGGTCACTTTCAAACTATTTACTTTTCTTCATTGTTTCCTTCATCTATTTAATTACAATATTCTTAGATTCTGTCTATTACGCCCCAATAAATCTCCGTATTCTCCTGTTCCCTAATTGGTAGTTTTTTACTTTAACTTTACCAATTACTTATTTTGTTTTTACCCTTTCTGCTGCATCTTTTCTAATCCAACTATTATCATGTTAACTATAGATTATACTTTCAACTTAATTCATCTTGTCCTTGAGCTTTTTAGTTTTCATTGACGGGTACCTGGATATGGTGGTCCAACAGATTAGACAGGGAATCTGCCCAATTTCAAAACCCATCAACTCCATCAGGAGGTGCAGCCCTGATTGGCTGACACCTGATCTCTGGATTGAGCCCCAGATCGCCCCAGATCTCCCTCAACTGTATTTCTTACACTTTTTAAATGTGGAGATCTGACAACCAGTGACTGCTCCCCTCTCCATTTCAGCCGGTGACGTAGTGTATAAGCTCTACACTAATAAAGAACAGACAACTTTACAAAAAATCTTCCTATAGAGATATGTGGGAAGCACAAGAACTATTGAAAACCACAGTGGACCTCCAGTTGTTTGATATAGTGAAACTTGAGGCACCTGTTAATTAGATGACTCCCTTTTACCTCCGCCTCTTCGTAACTAATGGTTTTTAATTCTGTTTACTGTTCCCTTATATGGTTTTGCATTTCTTCTTTCACTTTCAACTTTCTTTCCATCACTGTCTTAAATAAGTTTGTCTTTCACCATATATTTCTGTAAAAAGTAAGTAATGTTTCTTTGTGGGGTGAATTAAACGGAGGTAAACATTTTCTTCTTTTCTTTTCGAATAATATTAGACTTAGCTTGTCAATTTACACCAAGGGACCCACTGGGATCCTCATTCCACTCAATACGCCACCTCTGCACCGACGTCACGAGTTTCTTAGTCCATGATTTTTACTGTTATAATTAAGTGCCTCCCTTAAGGACGTGACTTAACTCCCGTGAAAAAAAACTCTCCTCCTCCACCCTTTCTCCAATCAGAAAGACTGTTACAACGTCTTAAGCAATACTGTTTACACAAGAATTCACGATATCGATGCATGAATGGCTTAGTTTACATATTGTCACATCAATATTAAAATCTGGTCACTAGCGGTTGTTTATAATAATTAGACGAGGAGTGAGATTATGCAACTCCTTCGCGGCTATTGTTTACCAAACATCCTACACATAAAAATGAAATTCTCGCCACCTATTCCTTTATCTACCTTACTTCTCTACCTTTATCTACCAGCCTCTTACACTCCCTATATATATCTACCTAAATTGTGTGTGTGTGTGTGTGTGTGTGTGTGTGTGTGTGTGTGTGTGTGTGTGTGTGTGTGTGTGTGTGTGTGTGTGTGTGTGTGTGTGTGTGTGTGTGTGTGTGTGTGTGTGTGTGTGTGTGTGTGTGTGTGTGTGTGTGTGTGTGTGTGTGTGTGTGTGTGTGTGTGTGTGTGTGTGTGTGTGTGTGTGTGTGTGTGTGTGTGTGTGTGTGTGGTGTGTGTGTGTGTGTGTGTGTGTGTGTGTGTGTGTGTGTGTGTGCTGTTTCCGTATGGTCACCGAATATCATTAAAAACATTGACAGACTGGAAAAGTACAACGGCGAGCCGCAAAACTGATTCCAAATATCAAAAATAAATCATACGAAAATCGACTAAAGCATATGAATCTGTTTTCCCTAAAAAAGCGTAGACTCAGAGGTGACTGGATACAGGTCTTTAAAATTCTTAAGGGAATT
>NW_027467712.1:2048332-2053332 GCF_046742065.1 Oratosquilla oratoria
GTGGTCAAGTGGTTTTTTTTTTCAGGTACGGGGGCATTCTTTGGCCATAGATGGGCTAAATCCAACAACAGAGAGAAAAGGAAAATGGCAAAGAAAATATAAAATGGGAAGAAGTGAAGACAAGAAATGTGGGTGAAGGATATTTCTAGAACTTTTGGGAAGAGGGTCAGCTGAGAGATAAGAAGAGAGAAGGGAGTGGAGGCAATGGAAGAAATGCTATGATGGTGGGGCGTGCGTGTGGATGAGAGGTATTGGAGAATAGGGTGGCAGTAGGAAAAAAGGTGAAGATGATGCCGTGGCGATAGTGGTGTTTTGGGTAGTGGCAGCAGACGTGATGATGAGGTGGGTGATGAATGGTGATGGTGGTAGTAATAGGATGGTGTTGATAATGGTAGTAGAGATAGTGGTGGTTCTAGGGGTAATATCAGTAGTTGTGATTGTGGTGGTAGTGGTGGAAGTGTGATGGTAATGATGTTGGTCTTTATGCTGGTCATGTCAAAGGAATAGATGAGGGCATTGTTGGCCATGTTAAGAATAGTGACTGCTTTGGGAAATGGCGTTGGTGGTGTTGGTGGTGTCGGTGATGCTAGTGGCGGTGATGTTGTGGCAATCAAGCGATGAGTCTTTGTGGTAAAAGTGGAAGGAAGAGGTGGTTAAGGAAGAGGCGCCCAGACCCGATTTAGCTCAATTGGACTTCCAAATGTAATTATGAGAACAGACCAATCTGCTGACCGCCAAGTCGTTGTCCAAGAGGTTCTTCGTGGCTCTCGTCCAAATGACCCTCGTCATTGGGCCTTGGAAGACCTTCCGGGGCGGTGCCCCCCAAAAAGGGAGGGAACAAAGGAGCTCTCGGTGCCGGAAGAGGTCGTCTGGCAACTTTTCGGAACATGTAGGTTCGGGTTACTTTTTTCTCTCTTTCTCTTTTTATTTTGTACTATTTTCTTTCGCTATTTTTTCTATCCTTGCCCGTGACAGGATGACAGACTTAAACGTCTCCTTACTTTACAATTGAGTTTCTACATGTTTTGATATTATTAAAGAACATATTATGGTATACTATTTGTTATATAAGCCACATATTTTTCATCATCTAAATAAGTATATCAAATAGACACAAGAATAGGTCAAGAAGATAAGCTTGTGCCTAATAATACGCTGAGATCAAATACTGCATGTCAATTCAACCTTCAACAAGACCCTTATCTATAATATCACAAACTAGAAAAAGTTATTCGAAGTCTTGTAGCTTTCAAAACTCCTGAAGGCGTTATTCATCTGGAACATGATCATCGATCTCACCTCCGACTCTTCAATGCTCTTTCACAATAGCTTTGCTAGTAGCTCAACAAGCGTTCTTGTGTCTTTATCATATGTAAAAGACCCCACAAAACATGGAAACTTACTCAATCTATTGATCACTAGCCGTGAAAGCATGATAAACGATGTAGAAGTTGGTGAAACTATTGCAAATAGCGATCACAACTTAGATTCAAACTGCTATTTTTTTAGAATAGATACTTGTGTATCTAACATACCCGATTTCAGTAAAGCTCAGTTCATAGGACTACATCAGGAGCTTCAGCTTATAGATTTGGAGGCTAAATTAAGCGAAAGACCTGTAGATCAGATGTGGGAAATATTTCAAAATACGCTTACTAAAATGATTCATACTTACATCTCGTTTAAGGACAAAAGCTCCCCAAATCAGGGTCGCCCAGAATGGCTCGACAAAGAAACTGAAAAAAGTATTACTAAAAAGAGACAGGCTTATAAGAAATACAAGTCCTCGGGTGCACCTAATGACTATCAAAGTTATATAATAATACAGAGATATTCAAAAAATGCAATAAAAAACAAAAACGACAATATTAAAGTAATATCGCTGATAAATCCAAAGAGAATTCCAAATAATTCTATAGTTACATTAGAGATAAAAAGGTTATTAGGAATCACATTGGCCCACTATTATCTGCTGACGGTCAACCTGAGTATTCAAATGAAGGAATATGTGATATTAAAAAAAAAAAAAAAAAAAAAAAAAATTGCTCAGTATTTGTAAACGAAACATCTCAAAGTGAATTCCAAACTGACACCTGTAAAAAATCTAGGGTGAACTCACTACCATAAATAAAACAAAAGAAAACATTAATAGGTGTATAGAGACACTGAAAACTGATAAGACACCAGTTCCTGACGATTGGCATCCAAGAATCTTAAAGGAAGTGAAAAATTAGATTATTGTTCCATTAGAAATTATCTTCAAGAAATCCATCATATCCAAAGATGTTCCAAGAGAATTGAAGCTAATTTAGTTAGCGTTACTCCCATAAAAAAAAAAAAACGACAAAAAGAAACCAAATAACTACAGGCCAATAAGCCTGACTTTAATCGTAGGAACATTATGGAAACTATCATGATAGATGCTATCGAACATCATTTAGAAAGTAAATGTTTGAGAAATGATAGCCAGCATGGATTCAGACGGAAACATTCTTGCGTGACTAACTCGAATTCTACAACACAATCATCTCGAATTATGATAAAAGAAACAATATAGATTTAATATATCTAGGCTTTGCAAAAGTTTTTGATACCGTCCCCCACGTAAGGTTACTTAATAAATTAGCTTCACAGGGAGTAAGTGGTAGATATTGAGTTGGACTAGTAATTGGTTGAATGATCGAAAAGAGAGAGTTGTTTTAGATAAAAACTTCTGGATGTAAAATTTTCACGAGTGAAGTTCCTCAGGGTTCTGTTCTTGGGCCACTTCTATTCATAATATATATACATGATATAGACCATGGACTAAAATCTATTATCTCCAAATTTGCTGATGATGCAAAAATGTGCGGAATGACAAATAATCACTTAAATCAATTATATATTCATGAAGATTTAGATAAATTACAGCAATAGTCTGAAAGGTGCGGAATGACAAATAGTCACTTAAAGCAATTAGAAATTCAAGAAGATGTAGATAAATTACAGCAATGATGTGAAAGGTGGGTAATGAAACTTAACATAAGTAAATGCAAGGTTCTGCAAATAGGTAAAAATAACAGTAGGTACGATTTCTAGTTATTTGGAAATTCGTTAACAAAAGTGGATAGTGAAAAGGATCTTAGCGTCACTATCAGTAACGATTTCAAATCATCCAAGCAGTGTATTTCAGCCTCTGAGAAATCAAATAAGATTCTAGGATCTTTTGAATTGATTAAAGAATATATAAAAATTGTTAGTTCGTCCACATTTGGAATATGCTGTTTCCGTATAGTCACCGAATCTCATTAAAGGCATTAACAGATTAGAAAAAGTACAACGACGAGCAACAAAACTGATTCCAAATATAAAAAATAAATCATACGAAAATCGACTAAAACATATGAATCTGTTTTCCCCCCAAAAAAACGTAGACTCCGAGGTCACTTGATACAGGTCTTTAAGATTCTAAATGGAATTGACAACATAAAAAGTGACAAAATTTTCCCACTGAATGAGAATCAGACAAGAAATAATGGTCTGAAGCTGTCAGGAAATAGATTTAATTTGGAAGTGGATAGAAACAACTTCGCCAACCGTGTACTTGGTGAATGGAATAAACGTCCTGTAAAGGCAGTGCAATGTAGTTCAGTTAGAAGCTTCAAGATTCATGTAGATAATCACCTAAGCAAGATATTGTAATGACTGCCACTTATTATTAGTTATATGTCAATCTATTGTTATTTACTATTTACCTGTTTGTTTATTAATTAATTATACATTTGCATTTATTTATCTCATTTTTAATATTCTTTCATAAAGCTTTGCTATATATAGTATTAAGGCTATTCCTCTGTAATTTTACTGTCAGTTTTGTCTATTTTATTTTTATATATAGGGAACATTATTGATCTATTCCAGTCTTTATGTACTCTTCCTTCATCCCAGCATTTGTTCAAGATGTCCTTCACCCATAGAATTCCCTCTTCCCGATGTTTTTTTTAGTATCTCAGATGGAATCCTGTCTTCTGCTGCTTTGTAATTTTTCATTCGATTCAAGGATGATTTTATCTTTTCAACGTTAATTGGATCTTGGTCCAATTCTAAGAGTTCTTCTACATTGTACTTTGGTTAATTTTATTCTACGTTATTTGGTATATTCAACAAGTTTTCGAGGTAGGTTGACCATCTACTGTCAATTTTCTCGGCGTCAGTTAATAACTCTTCCCCATTTTCATCTTTAACAGCATACGATTGTGGTGCTGATTTATTTCTGTTATCTTTAGTCAAGTTGTATATTAGCTTTCTAGTTCCTAGTAAATCCTGTGTAAGATCTCTCCCAATTTTCTCCCAAGATTGATCTTTTTCCTGGTTCTTTGCTCTCTCCGCTTTTCTTCTGTTTTCATTGTATTCCAGTCAATCATTCGAGATGACTGTGCTGTTGAATTCGAATAAGCTAGTCATACACGAACGTTTCCGTCTGAGTCCGTGCTGGCTATCATTTATATATATATATATACATATATATATATTTTTATACATGTACATATATATATACATATATATATATATGTATATATATATATATATATGTACATATATGTATGTATATATATATATATACATATATATATATGTATATATGTATACATATACATATACATATATATATATATATAAACATACATACATATATATACATACATATATATATACATATTATATATACATATATTATATATACATATATATATACATATATGCTATATGTATATATATGTATATATATATATATATATGTATATATATATAAATATATACATACACACACACACACACATATATGTATATATATATATACATATATATAAATATATATATATATTAATATATATATTTACACACAAACACACACACACACACACACACACACACACACACACACACACACACACACACACACACACACACACACACACACATACACACACACATACATACATAAATATATATGTGTAATA
>NW_027467712.1:2060832-2073332 GCF_046742065.1 Oratosquilla oratoria
TATACTGTATATATATTTCCATTTTTCAAAACTCGTATATTTATTCTTATTATAATTTTAATGATTATGTATCGATGCTAATTGATATGTTGTGTTGTTATAATGTGATATACCATGATATGATTTGGTATGGTGTAATATATGGCATATTATATTATATATTATATTGTGTATTGTGTCATAGATCGTGTTATGTTGTATTATTATTATATTACTATCATTGTATTATATTATATATATATTGTACCGATGCTGTTTGACATGTTGTACTGGAACCAGCCACCAACCACTCCGCAAGGAGGGAACGTGGACCTGACTCACTATATACACCGCCAACTTCGACCCAGAGTAACACTCCTCTGGGTACCTCCCACAACTATTCAAGGCCTCCCATACCATCCTCATTCCTAAACCCAGAAACCCGCCTCCGCCCCCCTTTCATATCGGCCCATCTCCCTTCTGGAGTACTTTGGAAAGGTGTTCGAGCACGTCTTAAGCCGCCGCCTGACCGTGTACCTAGAGACGGAGAATGTGCTGAGGGACTGCCAGTTTGGTTTTCGGCCGGGGCGCGGTGCAGAAGACGTAATATCCATAATCACTCAATGGGTTCAAAGACCGCCAGACGGTCGCCCTGGTAAGGCCATTTTGGTTTGTAAGGATGTGGAGAAGGCATTCGATGCTGTCTGGTACGAAGGTCTTAAGCACAAGCTGTACCACTTCATCGACTTTACCCTGCCGTTCACGCGGTTGTCCTGCAACTATTTGAATGACAGGTCAATTAGAATGAAGTGGCGGGCTGTCTGTCCCAACCTTTTGTGCCGAAGGCTGGAGTGCCGCAAGGGTCAGTCCTTGCCCCCACTCTGTACAATCTATATACGAATGACCTGCCAGAGCCGGCTTATCCTCGCAACCAGGCTCTAACTCTTTCGTATGCGGACGACACTAACCACATAAGCAGACACAAAACGCTGCAGGGAGCGTTACACGTAATGCAAAACATCCTAGACGGGGCACACGCGTGGGAGCAACAGTGGCGCATTAAGACCAACGCGTCGAAATGCAATGCTGTACACTTCCGCTGCAAACGAACCAACAGAACAATCACAAACAAAACACTCCTCTTAAAATAAACAACACAAACATCCCAGCGAAGGACCATACCCGTGTGCTGGGTAGCACACTTGATAATGGCCTTACCTGGACCCCACACTTCCGCAAGCAGGGAGCGAAGGCTAGGGCTGTGCTAGGTAAGCTCAGACGCTTCAAAACTGCAACACTGAGAACCAAACGTCGATTGTACCTAGCCCTCGTCAGACCGATTCTGTGCCAGTCCCCGGGACTAAGCCAGCTGACATGTGCCACTAATAACTACGAGCATCAGAAGGTTCAGAATGCCGCTGTCCAGTTCATCAAGGGCTCGCGATGGAGAGACTTCAGAACCACTGAGTCTCTACACCAAATTTCCAACATCCGTCCACTCAACCAACACAAACACAAACTTCACTCAAGACACCTAGAAAAACTGCACGCCAAACACAAACATCTGATACAACATATTACACCTAGACCACACCGTACAGACTATCTGTCAGCTGCGCCCGTCCCACGTGCGGTGTACACGATAAAACGTGTATAACCGCACCTACAAGTAACCGCAATAATGTAATAATAATAATAGTAATGGTAATAATAATGATAATAATAATAATATCGATATTCAAACCCGACTTGGGGTAAACCAGGAATTCTCATGCCTTACCTGGGGCTAATCATGAACTCCCTCTACACGCGGGAAGTGAAATCTACTCACTTACCGTATATTACACACATACACCTCTCACGAACATATACATTTCCTTTTTCTTCGACTAAAATTCGTTTCCTTTCTCACTTTCTCTTATACTACATCTTCTCATTTCAGTTTACCTCCCACTAAAGATTTTTCCGTTTTTCCCCCTTTCTCTTCTACTACGTCTCCTACCATTTTCCAAACTTTCGTTGGTGATATAATATGCTCTTCCTCCCGGCATTGGCGCCACCGTCCAAGTTCCTAGCCCAGTTCTCCTAAAGCCACGACAACAAACTAGCCCCTATTCGCCCGGTGGCAATAGCCCTCTTTTATACACTACTATCTTTTCATTTTCTAACAGACATTCTTCCCCTCCCACAAAACCCGATCCCGCGCAAGCGAGGTGGTCTTTTCTTGGAATCCAGAATCCAGACACTCCTCTGAAGAAGCTATTGTAAGCGAAACCGGTCAGGAATAAACTCGATATTCAGATAAAGACCCGTGTTTCCCCCTCCACCTTTCCCATAATTTGTCCCAATGTCTCTACATATATATATATATATATATATATATATATATACATATATGTATATATATATGTATATACAATATATATATATATAAACACATATATATGTATATATATACATATATATGGATATAATGTCATAGGACAAAATGTCGCAATGGGATATAATGACAGTGGAGGACAAAAGATCACGATGGGAAGTAATGATAGTGGAGAACAAAATATCACGATAGGATGTAATGATAATGGAGGAGAAAATATCACGGTAGGATATAATGTCATTGAAGGCCAAAATGTAATTTTAGGAAGGGATACCGGACAGAATGTCAATGAAGGCCAAAATATCATGATAGGATGTAATATCGCTAGAGGACGAAATGACACATTAGGATGTAATGTTTTAGGACAAAATGTCACAATGGGATGTAGTGACAGTGGAGGACAAAAGATCACGATGGGAAATAATGATAGTGGAGAACAAAATATCACGATAGGATGTAATGATAATGGAGGAGAAAATATCACGGTAGGATATAATGTCAGTGAAGAACAAAATATAATTTTAGGAAGAGATACCGGACAGAATGTCAATGAAGGCCAAAATATCAAGATAGGATGTAATGACAGTGGAAGACAAAAGATCACGATGGGATGTAATTATAGTGGAGGAAAAAATATCACGGTAGGATATAATGTCACTGGAGGACAAAATATAATTTTAGAAAGGGATGCCGGACATAATGTCACTGAACGACGGAAGGCCGGCGTGAATCACGGTGACGTAGGGGGACAAAATGTACAAAATAGATCGGATGACCGTAATCGACCAGATGTCCTTGATGGGGGAAATGTTAATTTTGATAGGAGAAATGTTAATGAGGCATTGAATGTCAATGAAGGACCAAATAATAATAATATAGAGCAAGGCATAAATAAAAAACAAAATGATAATATAAGACATGATATTGAAACTCAAAATGTGTCAAAAAGAAATAATCAGGAGTTTCTTAAAACTATGTACTTTAATGCTCGTAGTATTAGGAACAAATTTCAAGAAATACAGGCGTATGTCAAAAGCGAAAATCTCGATATGATAGGAATAACTGAGACATGGTTAAATGGTACAGAGTTCGAAGCTGAATTTAATATTGCGGGATTTAAACACTTTCATCAGGATAGAAACCACAAGAAAGGTGGGGGTGTTCTATTGTACGTTAAAAACAATGTTCATGCTTGTGTTTTAGAGAAAGTGAAACAGGATGCATATGACAGTTTGTGGGTTGAGTTAACCCAAACAAATGGACAAAAAATGAATATAGGTGTAATATATAGGCCAAAGACATTATCATTAGCAGACGACAAACTGTTATTTCAAGAACTGTCTAGTTTCTGCAACCGGGATTTATTGATAATGGGTGATTTCAATTTTACTGACATTGATTGGATGACCCTTGAACATGGCCATATAGGTAGTCGCTTGATTGATTTTCTTGGTGACAATTACTTAATTCAGCATGTAAAAGAGCCCACAAGATATGGAAACTTACTCGATTTATTGATCACTAGCCGCGAAAGCATGGCAACTGATGTAGAAGTCGGTGAATCTGTTGCAAATAGCGATCACAACTTAGTCAGATTCAAACTCCTAAACAATTTTAGAATAGATACTTGTGCTTCTAAAATACCCGATTTCAGTAAAGCTCAGTTCATAGAACTACGTCAAGAGCTTCAGCTTACAGATTGGGAGGAAAAATTAAACGAAAGGCCTGTAGATCAGATGTGGGAAATATTTCAAAATACGCTCACTAAGATGATTCAAACTTACATTCCTTTTAAGGACAGACGTCCCCCAAATCAGGCTCGCCCAAAGTGGCTCGACAAAGAAACTGAAAAAAGTATTGCTAAAAAGAGACAGGCTTATAAGAAATATAAGTGCTCGGGTGCATCTAATGACTATGAAAGTTATGTATCAATACAGAGAGATTTAAAAAAGACAATAAGAAAAAGAAAACGACAATACGAAATGAACATCGCTGAGAAATCCAAAGAGAATCCAAAGAATTCTATAGTTACATTAGAGATAAAAAGGTTGTTAGGAATCACATTGGTCCACTATTATCTGCTGACGGTCAACTTGAATATTCAAATGAAGGAATGTGTAATCTCTTAAACAATTATTTTAGCTCGGTATTCGTAAACGAAACACCTCAAAGTGAATTCCAAACTGAAACCTGTGAAAAGTCTGGGGTAAACTTACTCACTACGGTAAATATAACAAAAGAAAAAATTAAAAGGTGTATAGACAAACTCAAAGTTAATAAAACACCAGGGCCTGACGGTTGGCATCCAAGAATCTTAAAGGAAATGAAAAATGAGATTGTTGTTCCATTAGAAATTATTTTCAAGAAATCCATCATATCCGGAGATGTCCCAAGAGAATGGAAGCTAGCTAACGTTACTCCCATATTCAAAAAAGGTGACAAAAAGAAACCAAATAACTATAGGCCTATTAGTTTGACTTCGATCGTAGGAAAAATAATGCAAACTATCATCAGAGATGCTATCGAATATCATTTAGAAAGTAACCGTTTGATAAATGATAGCCAACATGGTTTCAGACGGAAACGTTCTTGCGTGACTAACTTACTCGAATTCTACAACACAGTTGTCTCGAATTATGACAAAAGAAACAATATAGATTTAATATATCTAGACTTTGCAAAAGCTTTTGATACCGTCCCACACGAAAGACTACTTACTAAATTAGCTTTGCATGGAATAAGTGGTAGCCTATTAGGTTGGACTAGTAATTGGTTGAAAGGTCGAAAACAGAGAGTTGTTTTAAATGGAAAAACTTCTGGATGGAAAAGTGTTGCAAGTGGAGTTCCTCAGGGTTCCGTTCTTGGGCCACTTCTATTCATAGTATATATAAATGATATAGACCATGGACTAAAATCTACTGTTTCCAAATTTGCTGATGATACAAAACTGTGCGGAGTGGCAAATGATCACTCAAACCAATTAGATATTCAAGAAGATTTAGATAAATTACAGCAATGGTCTGAAAAGTGGCTAATGAAATTTAACACAAGTAAATGCAAGGTAATGCACATAGGTAAAAATAACAGCAAGTACGATTACAAGTTATTTGGAAATTCGTTAACAAAAGTGGATAGTGAAAAAGATCTCGGCGTAATTATCAGTAACGACCTCAAATCATCCAAGCAGTGTATTTCAGCCTCTGAGAAAGCAAATAAGATTCTGGGATTGATTGCGCGATCTTTTGATTTCAAAAGTCCATCACTCATAAACAAGCTATATAAATCGTTAGTTCGTCCACATTTGGAATATGCTGTTTCCGTATGGTCACCGAATCTCATTAAAGACATTGACAGACTGGAAAAAGTACAACGGCGAGCCACAAAACTGATTCCAAATATCAAAAATAAATCATACGAAAATCGACTTAAGCACATGAATCTGTTTTCCCTAAAAAAGCGTAGACTCAGAGGTGACTTGATACAGGTCTTTAAGATTTTAAAGGGAATTGACAACATCAAAAGTGACCAAATTTTCACATTGAATGAGAATCAGACAAGAAACAATGGTCTCAAACTGTCCGGAAATAGATTCAATTTGGAAGTAGGTAGAAACAACTTTGCCAACCGTGTAGTTAATGAATGGAATAAACTTCCTGCACAGGTAGTGCAATGTAGTTCAGTTCGAAGCTTTAAGAATCATTTAGATAAATACCTAAGTAAGATGCTGTAATTATTATAATTTATGTTATATTATTTGTTTTTGTTTTGTTATAATTTGTCTGTCTGATTTTCATTTACTATTAGTTATATGTCAATTTATTATCATTTACTATTTACCTGTTTGTTTGTTATTCAACTATACCAATGCATTTATTTATGTATTTTAATTGTTATTTACATTGTTATAGTTTTAATTTTTTTTTTTCATCCGACCTAGATATGGATCAAAAGGTCTCCTGTCGGCATGCTTTGCCTTTGTAATCCTTTGTATATATATATATATATATGTATATACATATATATATATATATACATATATATATATATATATATATACATATATATATATGTATGTATGTATGTATGTATGTATGTATGTATGTATGTATGTATGTATGTATGTATGTATGTATGTATGTATGTATGTATGTATGTATGTATATACAAATGAGAATGAAAGTGGGGGAAGTATACGAGGAATAGTAGGGGAGTTTTAATGCTTGACGTTTCGACCCGTAGGGTCTTGATCATAAAGCTGACAACCTGGACACATTAGCGGCCTTATATTCCTACATTGGGTTACATCATGGGTTGACGGGGAAACCTTGTTACCCGACTTTGACCTTCCGTGTGGTGTTTAATTTCATTGATAATTATGGAACTTGTGGCTTTTGCTAAACATACAAATCCTTCTCTATGATTTATATTATAGTTAACATTTATAAAAGCTGCTTCTATTGTCTTCCACATTCTTTTGTTGGATCCTTTATATAATACAACGGTATTATACCAGTCTGAAAAGTGATTATGTTTGTCAATATGAACCACTATTGAGTTGGGCATTCTGTGTGTTTTTACATCATTCTTATATTCACTGAGCTCTTTTTTTTGGGGGGGGGGTTACTGTTTCTCCATAGAATGATAAGGAGCAGCTTTTACATGGTATTTTATAAACAATGCTACTTTCATTTATAGGGTTAGTGTAATGTGAACGGACCAATTGTCTTACTTTGCTGTCTGACGCCCTAACTATCCTTATGCCTGCTTTTAAGAGAGGAACGAGTCAAGGTGTGAACATACATTGGAGTTTGGTAAAGTCACAAATCGGATATCTTTCTTGCAATAATCATCATTATTTTTATTTTTACTTTTACTGTTTATTTCTCTTGCTTTCTTTTTAAGTTTAAACAGGAGACCTTATGGGTATTTAAGTTTGATGAATGTATGTGTGACGTGTTTTAATTCATGGTGTAAACATTCTTCGCTATATATATATATATATATACATATATATATATATATATATATATATGTATATATATATACATGTATATATATATGTATACATACATATATGTATATTTATTTATATATATATATATGATATATATATATATATATACATATACATATATTGTTTTATGACAATATGTCATGCTTCTAAACTCTTGTTTGTTAACTCTTTAATAATATAATTTCATTTTAATGGCAGTAGCTTCAGGTTTTTGGCTAGATGATAATTTGGATTTTTTACATTCACTCGGAGTATAATTACAAACTCATAACTAAGCTAGAATCCTTCCAAGGATACAAGCGTTAGTAACAGGATATCTAAAAGATGATTTTATTGAGAGTAGGTTGGAGAGAGTGATCTCTGTTTTCCAGGTTGGAGTAATCAAGAACAAAGCTTCGTGGAATCTTAAAGTGAGCAGAGAGGAGTATACAGATAGGAGGAGAAGAAAGTGAGTTTTTAAGTTAGGAAAGGGATGGGATAGGGGAAAGCGAGAAAGAGAGAGGAAGGGCAGTGGAGAGAGATCGGGAAAGAAGAAGAAAGATGGGGAAAAGGAGGAGGGAAGGGAAGGGAAGGGAAAGGAAGGGAAAGAAAGGAAACGGAAAGGAAGGAAAAGGAAAGGAGAGGGAAGAAAAGGGAAGGAAAGAAAAGGAAAGGAAAGAAAAGGACAGGGAGGGGAAGTGACGTGAGGTGAGAAGAGAGGAGGAAAGAGGGGAAGAAGAAGAGGAGAGGGGGAAAATGGAGGGGAGGGAAAGGTTGAAAGGTAACGAGATCAAGGAGAGGAGGAGAACTATCAAACATGTATCATATGATCTGTAATGAAATTGCTTCGGCACACGAACGCCTAAGACTTTTCGTATAGGGAAGGGGTGATAAGTTCTGCGGTGAAGAGAAAACACGACATGACCCTGTTATGAAGGGAAGAGCCGATGGTCCCTGTGTTGAAGGGCTAAAAGAGATTCCTGATGAAAGGAGGAGGGCCATGTCTCAATATAAAGAAGAGGGAAAGAGTCACCACGAAAGGAAACGGAAGTGAAATCAAGGAAAGAAGTGAAACAATCGAGGGAAGAACATTGGGGCACCACTGAAGTGAAAGGAAACGTTGAAGTGTCCCCGTGGTTCACGGGTGAAAAGTTATAATTCGTAACTACACTGAGGAAGCATCGTCATGGACGTGTGCTAAGACTTATCTCAAAATCTAAGTAATTCATATTTGACGGGAAGAATGTTTAACTTAATAGGATGCTGTGAGTTGAGGGAAGTGAAGGAGTGAGATTTAATCGCGAGGGAATGAAGTCTAGGGCATAAATGAATGGCAGGTGGTACTGTGTAGGAAGAGGATGTTAATCGTCGTGACATTCGAATTTCAGGCAGCGGGGATGAATAAATTAAAAAAGAAAATAATAATAACAATATTAATAATAAAAATAATAGTAATAGCAACAATAATACCACCATCACTACTACTACTACATACATACATATACCAAAGGCTTCTTCCACCTACACGAGGGGTAGCCAAAAAGAAAAAGGCATAGAAAACACTCCCATCCATTCCATTTCCTATATATTCCACTACCCTCCACCCTCCCTCCCTCTTATCTTGACACCTCCTGGATGACGGGTCATCCCTGCATCCTGTCCACTGCCCTGAGTCAGAAGCAGTAGACAGGATTTCAAAAGTCCTTCACTCATTAACAAGCTATATAAATCGTTAGTTCGTCCACATTTGGAATATGCTGTTTCTGTATGGTCACCGAATCTCATTAAAGATATTGACAGACTGGAAAAAGTATAACGGCGAGCCACAAAACTGGTTCCAAATATAAAAAAATAAATCATACGAAAATCGACTAATATACATATGAATCTGTTTTCCCTAAAAAAGCGTAGACTCAGAGATGACTTGATACATGTCTTTAAAATTCTAAAGGGAATTGACATCAAAAGTGACAAAATTTTCACATTGAATGAGAATCAGACAAGAAACAATGGTCTCAAACTGTCCGGAAATAGATTCAATTTGGAAGTAGGTAGAAACAACTTTGCCAACCGTGTAGTTAATGAATGGAATAAACTTCCTGCACAGGTAGTGCAATGTAGTTCAGTTCGAAGCTTTAAGAATCATTTAGATAAACACCTAAGCTAGATGCTGTATTGAATATATTTATTTTATACTATTTGTTTTTGTTTTGTCATCATTTGTCTTTTTGATTTTCATTTATTATTAGTTATATGTTAATTTATTATTATTTACTATTTACCTGTTTGTTTATTATTTAACTATACCTATCCATTTATTTATGTATTTTGTTATTTACATTATTATAGTTTTTATTTATAAATCTATTATTATTATGATTTTTTCGCATCCGACCTAGATATGGACCAAAAGGTCTCCTGTCGGCATGCTCCACCTTTGTAATCCTTTGTGTCGCAAGACACAGCACATCCACAGCAAGGCCGCTTCATAGATTCGGCGACCCCCTCTCCGTCCCCTTATGCTGAAAAAGGAGATAGGAGAGGCATAGGAGAGTTTATCTTAAGAGTAAGAATCATAGTCTACATCCTGTCCACGACACAATACTGCTCTTTGGTTGTTGTTTCCTTTCTGCCATCACCTCTGCTAGACGAGCGTAGAATGCCTTTTATTTGCCTTTGAACCCATCCCGTCTGAAATCGGGAAGGTTATTGGGTTGAGTAAGCCCTGATCCACATTCTGTATTTGCTCCTCGTACACCCTGACCTTTTTCATTCTCATTTCAAGAGAGGGACGTCTTAGTAGTTAGGTAAAAGGGGGCCATTGGATCAAATATTCGAATTGCAAGAAAAGCCAGTTGTCCCCGTGTCCAGAAACCTCTTGAGCTAACGTCGACTTGTACTTTATCTGATGTGCTGGAAGTGAGGTGCCTGAAGTTCTCCTCTCCCAGTTGGGTTGGTTCGATGGCCACATCCTTGCATACCTCCCGAAGCATTTGGGCAGTGAGATCACTTTTCTTGTCATATCTCATGAATATGAATCCACCCTGCTTGCATATCATCGCATGGTTTGGATCAAACTGTACCACAGGAACATTTGTTAGGCAGTCTATTTAATGGTCATCCATACCTTAGGGCAATAGCTTCCGTGAATTCTATTTTGTATAGTGAATCCCTTTGTCCATATGGGTAGAGCTATCAGCTAATTGGACGCCCCATTTTCCTGAGCCATTGCTATTTTTCTATTCATATGATTTGATAGCCGATCTAATCAGGTGCCAAGCTTCTCCTTTCTGCCTCACTTCCCTGCCCTTTGATATGTTTCTTCTAACTTTTCTGATTTCATCCATGTTAGTCTCCTTCTGTTAATCTCGTGATACGATGTTATTTATCAGGGAGGACGTGAGTTTCAGGGAGTTTTGGTGTTCTATTTGTGATATCCAGAATTAGTTCTTTTCTGATGTTTTCTTCAAGAGGATTTAGTAATTCAAAGATGTTCGGTACCGTCCTCAAGATGTATTTCCACTTGTATCTAACACCATGTATGAATATGGCATATGCCGTCTGTGGTTCACTCTTTACGAAGTTGTCTAGTGACCTACTCCGCTGCTGCTGCTGCTACTACTACTACTACTACTACTACTACTACTACTACTACTACTACTACTACTACTACTACTACTACTACTACTACTACTACTACTACTACTACTACTACTACTACTACTGCTGCTGCTGTTGCTGCTGCTGCTGCTGCTACTAATACTAATAATGGTAATGATAATGATAATAATAATAATAATGATGATAATGATAATAATAATGATAATGATGATAATGATAATGATAATAATAATGATGATGATGATGATGATGATGATGATGATGATGATGATGATGATGATGATGATGATGATGATGATGATGATGATGATGATGATGATGATGATGATAATGATATTGATAACGATAACGATAACGATAATGATAATGATAATGATAATGATAATGATAATGATGACAATAAGAATGATGACAATAAGAATGATAATAATGATAAATGTGGATAGGAGGTGAAGGGAACACGGGCTGAGGGAAATACTTTTATTCCTGACTAGTTTCGCCTGAGTGGCTTCTTCAGAGGAACATAGTTTGAAGTCAAGTTGGTCAATATATATGGCAAAAGAAGGAACGTGGCAAAGTGTCAGGTTGGTCCCCCACTCGACCTCATCTGTCGGTGTGGCGGGCTGTCACAGCGGGTGGACCAATTATCCGCCTGTTCGCGTGGCTGAAACGTCCGATGGATCAGGGGATCTGTGCTTATTATTCATTACGACTAATTGTGCTGCTGCTTTAGCCCATATTAAATCCCCAGTCCTCTTATTAATGTTATCATGGATGTTGATAAAAACGGACTCCATCGCCTTTCTTTCCTGCCGTGTAATGTTATCCATGAGAATTTTTGCCTGGTCCCATTTTGGTAGATGGCCTCTTTCGTCGACATGGTTAACTATTGCACTACTAACCCTGTGGTGTCTTACATCTGCTCGGTGTTCTTTTAATCTGGTGTCTAAGCCTCTGCCGGTTTCACCGATGTATTTTCTGTCACATCCACCACACGGGATTTCGTAAACTACGCTGTTTATATTTAAGGTTGGGTCTTTTTTCTTGATTAAAAGGTCCTTTACTTTCGTACCTGTGGAAGTTAAATTTAAAGTTTACAGGAAACCAACGAATGAAAATTACTTCATTCATTACTACAGTGCACATAATAAGAGGACAAAGACTGGTGTGGTGATAGGCCTGTTCTTAAGAGCACTTCGTATTTGCAGTGACGAATTTCTAGCGGAATAAATTAAAATGATTAAAACAACTTTTGAAGGGCTCAAATACCCCAGAGGGTTACTTTGCACCCTGGAGGAGAAGGCTCGTAGTATACTACGCAACAAAAGAGAAAAGTCCAACACTAAGTATTGGGTGGTCCCAAATTCCAATCTAACGAGAGACCTAGACAAAATCTTATCGTCCTCCAACATTCGTCTTGCGACTTCCACAGGTACGATAACGATAACGATAACGATAATGATAATGATGATGATGATGATGATGATGATGATGATGATGATGATGATGATGATGATGATGATGATG
>NW_027467712.1:2083332-2088332 GCF_046742065.1 Oratosquilla oratoria
ACTATTTTGTATTAATGTATCATATTGTGAGTAAATAGAATATGATATATTTTTGTAATATGATGGTGTATTATATTTCATTTATCATATTACATTACATCATATTACATTGTATTATACTATTATATGATAAAATCTATCATATAATATCATATAATGTTACATTATATTATATTATACTATGTCGCGTTATGCTATGTTATATGATAAACTATACTATACTATACTATACTATACTATATTTTATTGTATTATATCATATAATATATTATATTGTATTATATTATATTACATCACATTATATTGTATTATATTATATTATATTATATTATATTATATTATATTATATTATATTATTTTATATTATATTATATTATATTATATTATATTATATTATATCATATTATATTATATTATACATTATATTATATTATGTTATATTATATGATATCATATTATATTATATTATATTATATTATATTATATCATATTATATTATACTATACTATATTATATCATATTATATTATATTATGTTATATTGTATTACATATTATGCCATATTATATTATATATTATATCATACTACAGTATGTTATACTATATCATTTCATATTGTATTACATTATATTACATTATATTATATCATATATTATATTATATTATGTTATATTATACTATATTACATTATATACCATAATATGTTATATCATATTATATCACATCATATTATATCATGTTATGTTATATTATATCATATTATACTATATCATGTTATATTATATTATATTATATAATATCAAATTATACAATATTATATTATATTATACTATTTTTTATTATATCATATTATACTATATCATATTATAGTATATTATGTTATATTATATTATATTATATTATATTATATTATATTATATTATATTATATTATATTATATTATATTATATTATGTTATATTATATTATATTATATTATACTATATTATATTATATCATATATTATATCATATATTATATTCCTATCATGTCATATTATATTGAATTATATTATGTTACATCATATCATATTTTATCATATCATATCATATTATATTATATTATATTATATTATATTATATTATATTATATTATATTATATTATATTATATTATATTATATTATACTATATTATATTGTATTATATATATTTCTGATTGGGCTATTTGGGTTACGCGCGAAGTGATATGCAGGTTGAAATTTGATTTTTTATATTTCTTCTTCGGCCTTCGTTGAACCAAAAGATAAGAGAGCGTTCTGAACATCAACAGACACGCAAGTACTATGTCCGAAATAGCATTGTAAGAGAATCGTTCAATGGAAAGTGCTGAACGTAGTGAGTGTTCCTGAGTGGGTTCTTTGGGTTTTGCGCGAAGCGTGCGCGCAAGAGCACTGTGACATGAGCGCTATGCGGTTTGAAATTTGGTGTCTCGCTTTTCCTCTTCTCCTTCGTTCTTCCTTGGACCAAAAACTCGGAGAGCATTCGGAGCGTGCTCGGAACTTTAACGGTCACGCATGAGCAATGTCGACGGTCATGAGGGTCCTACATTCGACGTATTTCTAGTGTTATGTTATATCATAATATATTCTATTATACTATATTATATTAATTATATCATATTATAATATATTATATTATATTAATTATATTATATTATATTATATTATATTATATTATATTATATTATATTATATTATATTATATTATATTATATTATATTATATTATATTATATTATATTGTATTATATTATATTATATTATATTGTATTACATTATATCATATTATATTATATCATATTGTATTGTCTTGTATTGTATTGTATTGTATTGTATTATATTGTATTATACTATACTATATTTATCATATTAAATTATATTATTATATTATATTATATTATATTATATTATATTATATTATATTATATTATACTATATTGTATTATACTATATTGTATTATATTAAATCATATTATAATATATTATATTATATTATATTACTTTATATTATATTATATTACATTGTATTATCTTGTATTATATTGTATTATATTGTATCATATTGTATTATATTATATTATATTGTATTATATTGTATTAAATTGTATTATATTGTAATATATCATATTATATTATATTATATTATATATTATATTCTATTATATTATAGTATATTATATTATATTACATTATATTATATTATATTATATTATATTACATTATATTATATTATATCGTACTATATTGTATCATATTATATTATATTATATTATATTATATTATATTATATTATATTATATTATATTATAATATATTGTATTATATCATATTATATTAAATTATATTACATTATATTATGTTATATTATATTGTATTATATTATATATAATATATTATATTACATTATGATATATTATGTTATATTATGTATCATATATTTCATTTCATTACATCATATATTATCATATCATATAATATCATAAAATATTATATCATAACATATCAGGCCTCGTCCTGTAGTCATGGATCATCGACTGTCTTAAGCTAAAAAGTAAGTGAACACATGAAGAAAATATTTGGAAAATGATTCTTGGCTCGTAGTACAGCCACACCAAACTTTACCATGTCCATGAAGACCATTACGTTACAAACTTCACCGAATTAACTCTTTTAATGCCCGTTGGGACGAATTTAATGCTTTTAAGTATTATGATTTGCCCGACGGCAGGAAATTCTATTCAGCTTAAATCTAGGTATAAGGAATTATCTTTACTAATTCTTTTTAATTTGTTCGTTTAGGCATTTTAGTGTGAATACGATACAGGTAACAATATTGCTCGTTTCACACGTATCGAATTTTCGCCGTACGCCGTCCACGACACGACGTCGTGCTCTCAAATAACCATGGGTGTCTATGGATACTTTCACAAAATCATGACCACGACCACGTCTAAAAGCGTCCATAGATACCGCACGGCGAAAGGGCGATACATGTTAAACAAATATAAAGACGTTATCGCACTCATTTACTTTTCCTTCGACTGTTGGAGCAGATTTGTTATCCATAGTTTTAGGGAAGGAATCAGATCTGCTGGAGGAATATTATTTTCCTACAGCATATCAAATGACATTTATGTATTTTTGTTGAGAACACAAAATAGTTTGCCATAGTAATTTTACGGCTGAAAAAAGTGCAGGAAGTGGGCGGTACCACTCATTAGTTGGAGGTTGGAGGAAAACTAGCCCAGTGTGAGAATGACTTAAGGGAACCCAGTGGACTGAAAAGGTCACACCACAAGTAAACAACAGGACGGTTTCGTACAAGCAATAATGCGCAGGACAATAACACCATTGCCATTACCCCGGGAAGAAACGCTGAAGAATTTGTTTTGGTTATCCCCAAGAGGAATTGTGACTTTTCCCGAGCAGACACCTATGAGAATTTTGGTCCTGACATTGCCTGACGATTTCATCCAGCTTTTATGTGAACTTATGGACGCTGTAGATTTAACGGCCGAATCGATATGCAAGCGTTCGCCTTAACATAGGAATGGTGGTAATGAACCACTCTCAAGGGACAAAGTGTGGCTTCTACGACAGAAGAAGTAGGAATAGTAATAGAAAAAGGAGGAACTAAAGAAAGAGTAGGAGGGGGAGCACCACCAGAAAAAAAGAAAAAAAGAAAAAAGGAAGAAGTGGAAGAGGAAGTGGAAAAGGGAAAGGAGCGGGATGAAGAGTACGAGAAAGAAGAAAATTAGAAAAGGGAAAAGAAAGAGAAAAAGAGGAAAAAGAAGTAGGAAGAGGAATAGGAAAAAGAAGAGGAAAAGGAGATGGAGGAGTAGGAGGAGGAGAAGAAGGAGGAGGAGAAGGAGGAGGAGGAGGAGGAAGGGAAAGATAATTAGGAAGGGAAGAGGAGAAAGAGGAGAGGGAAGAAATAGAAAAGAAACAGAAAAAGAAAAATTAAGACGATGAGGAGGAAGGAAACAGGAATTAAGAAGAATAGAAGGAAAAATAGATATAAAAAACACAATAGAAAAGAAGGAGAGGAAAGAAATAGAGGAAATGATTAAGGAAAAAGAAGTGAAGTCGGTGAAGGTGAATGAACAGAAGGGTAAGGAAGAAGAGTTAAAGGAGAATCAAGAGAAGGAATATATGAAGTAATTGGGAAACCTGAATAACATGGGGAACGGGAAGAAGGCAAAAGAAGAGGAAGAGAAAAATAATTGAGAAAAATGTGAAGGAGGGGAGTAGGAAGAAGACGTGGAAGAGACAAAGACATAGAACGAGTGAAATAGAGAGGAAGGAAGAGAGAGAGAGAGAGAGAGAGAGAGAGAGAGAGAGAGAGAGAGAGAGAGAGAGAGAGAGAGAGAGAGAGAGAGAGAGAGAGAGAGAGAGAGTGAGTTGAGGAAGAAGAAAGAGAGGATTAAAATATGGAAAAAAGAAGATAAATCATGATCAACGCGATTAAAGAGCACACTGAATACACTTAAAACGAGTGATGGGGAATAAAAAGTAATGAAAAAACAAATGAAAACAATATAAGCCAGAGACAATTAAGAAATCAAGAAAAATAGATGCGAAACATGTGATAATATATGAAAAGGTAAGTGCAATAGTATTGAAAAATAACGTAGGAAGGTACAGGACGTGAGGAAAGAAAGAAAAGCAAATTGAAAAAAAAATGCTAAAATAAAAAAGAAGAAATGAATAAAGAAAGAGGAGAGAGGCTGAGATGAAAAAGACATAAAACGATCAGAGACGAAAAAGAAGAAGAAATGCAAGGAAATGGAGAAGGAAAGAATAGATAAGGAAAGAGAGGAAGGAGCAAGAGTGGTACAAACAAGAGTAAAAGATATAGGCAGATACTGGGATGAGGAATAAAATCGAGGGGAAAAAATGACAGTTGCTGGGTCATAACAAAGAGGACGAAAAGTGGGCTTGAGACAAAGAGCTGAGTTTTGTAG
>NW_027467712.1:2098332-2110832 GCF_046742065.1 Oratosquilla oratoria
ATATTCCCTTCTTGTATATTCAGGGGTGCAGAGAAGCCCTGCGGATAAGCATGATTTACTAGATATTTGATATTTTAGAGTTAGGAAGAGGGGAAGGGATAGAGACGAGTCTCTGAGGATGTAAGTCAGATTAAGTTAGATCAACAATACTTTGTTCACCTGAGCAAGGTGGATTTTCATTTGACAACTAGAGCACATTAATAGTTGGTTTATAATTTCTATATCTCACTGAAGGGCAAGTTTTCATAATATCCTGTTTGATTTCTTTGAGTTAATATGTGAATGTACACAAGATTGTTACCCCAAAGGATAATAGAAATTCCATATGTAATAAGTTTTTACCGAGCTAAAATCAACATGCTTTAGTGAATTAGTACATATTTGCTTAGTATAGTGAAAGCAAGGGTCACTGGCTAACATAATTTATTTTCACTAACTTCTAAACAGATTGTAAATATAATAACATGTGTTTGGTTGTACAAAGATCTATAAACGTTTTCATGTTATGTAAGGCTTATGTTTTTATGCTAACACTTGAATATTCTAGTGGTATTAATGATATCCTTCGAGTAGTAAATTTGTTAGACTTATTTCGATTAGCTAAGTCCGTATTGGTTTGCATGTATGGTCATAGTCTGCCTGGTTACTTTATTCTATATTTAATTTTTTTTTTTTCTATCCTTTGTTCACAAACACATCGTTTCACTTCTTGTCATGACATGGTGGTGCCAATTATGGCACCCAATAATGCCAGCTGCTAATTCAGAATGCCGACACTCTTAAGCTAAAAACTAACAGATGATACTAGATGGACATAAAAATAGTTTTTCCACTCCTGGATAAAAGCCATTTGTGCTAACCAATCCATTTTTATTTTCTCACTCAAAAATCAGCCGATCATTGACCGTTTCATTACTGAGAGCTGTCACATAGTCAGCCACCAGTGCCACAACATTATGCAAAAATTCACTCATAGCACACGTAATTTCAATTTATTCATTCGCGGGACGAATATAAATAGCTGAACAAGACCCCGTTCTTAGCTGAATAAAACCACCTAACGTTCTCTTAAAAGCTGTGTATTACATGGTACCGAGGAAGTTAACGCTAATCTACGAGCTCTAATGCTATTGGCGTGGGTCCTTTGAACTTTCCACTTCCCGCCTAATAAGATCTTGGGCGCTCCCCAATTACATTCTTCAAAGCCACGACTTCCTGATGCTCAAGTCAAGGGTGAACTGCCTTGATACTCGAGCGACCTTGAGTACTGTCACAACACTGATTTTTTAAGTGTCCCCTGGGTCAGTACATAGGGTATATAGACCTCAAGGCCTTTGAGTTTCCCAAAATCAGAAAAATATTAGTAGTTGTTAGATGAATTGTATTCTTTTCATTGAGTAGGTGATCCCCAAGAGATTAAATAACATAATTCAAAAAGTCTGATATACATAGGAAAACAGGTTCAGCACCCTACGTAATCTTTAGAACGAGTACAATTATCGAAGGAAATACACTATTTGCCTTAGACACTAGCAGTAGCTAGCCCCCTTTATCCAATGTTCTAAGAAAAGATTAATTAATTACGGTACTAAGAGTGAAGAGAGGAACAAAAAGAAAGAGAGGAAATGGAACTTCTTCATGTTACCCATATAGGGGTCTAGGCGAGTTTGTCTAAAACAATTTGTCTAAAGTACAATTTGTCTAAATAAACTTGTCTAAAACAATTTGTCTAAAACAATTTGTCTAAAACAATTTGTCTAAAGTACAATTCACCTATAAGCAATTTGTCTAAAATACAGTTTGTCTAAGGAAAAGAGACTGAGAAATTGGTAGATCTAATTTACAATTTATTAATAAAGTACACTTTGGTTTTCATTCAAAATTTATTGACAATAAAACTTTATTAAGACAAATTAAATTTATCAACACAATTACAGCTTTATTCAAATATACCATCTACTAAAAAGAGTTCTTTTATAGTTAGAGAGAAAGGTTGTGGCCAACCCCCCGGATGTAATCAATAATATTATTTGGATCGAAGTGTCTATGTAACTTTATTAAGACATTCTAAATTTATCAACACAATTACAGCTTTATCAAAATATACTATCTACTAAAAAGACTTCTTTCATAGTTAGAAAGAAAGGTTGTGGGCAATCTCCCGGACATAATCAATAACATTATTTGGATCGAAAGCCTGAACAAGTCTTTTTATGCGTTTTGCAGTATCTAAGTAACGTTTCCTTGGGGGTTCTGGATCTATCCCACCAACATACTGTTCAATCTGAACCTCGTTCAAAATGTTCTTTCTGTAAACATTTGATAAACCTCCATGTATTGGGTGATGCGCACCTACTTCAGTTTCAAATCTACGATGCCATCCTTCGATGGACATTTTGGTTAACCTTTTATATGGTTGTAAAGTGAAATTAAAATGGAAATAAACTTAACATGAATATAAATCTGCTTTGCATGAATTAATTTTTCTGACCTTCATAGAGTTAAGGTAAACGTGTTGCTAAGAAAAATATTTCTTTTAAAAACAATCGCATTCGATTCAGATCTGAATAAATAAAATGGAAATAAGCCTAACATTCGATTCAGATCTGAATAAATAAAATGGAAATAAGCCTAACATTCGATTCAGATCTGAATAAGTAAAATGGAAATAAGCCTAACATAAAAATAAATCTGCTTTACATGAATTAATTATGTTTTTAACCTTTATAAAGTTAATGTAAACGATTCAGATCTGAACAAAGAAAGAAATATCTAAAATTGGAAAAATCTTATTTTCTAGTCTTTTTTTTTTTTAGACAAACTGTATTTTAGACAAATTGTTTATAGATGAATTGTATTTTAGACAAATTGTTTTAGACAAATTGTTTTAGACAAATTGTTTTAGACAAACTCGCCGGATTCCCCCGTATAGACTGGTAAATGTTAAAACCGTGAAGTGAGATGGCGGATAGACGCACGGAGGCACCTAGCCATAACCGAGCTAGTAATTGCTGACCTTTGTGTTCGGACTTCTAAGGCAAGTAGAATTCACTGATAGCTGTTGGATTTAAATAAGGGTGTGGATTACGAGAGGCGATCCAACGAAATATGTGTAGTATGCAAATATTGAAGTTTCTTTCTATCATTATTATTATAAAATATGAGTGCAAGTTATTCGGTACAAATAAAAGACTATTACACGATCGTGCTCACAAGGGTTATCCCCTAGATTCCCTAAAGTATTGACTACATGGGACTTATATAATCAATAAACCCTGTTCGCTGAGGATGAAAACACCGATTTTCTCTCTCTCTCTCTCTCTTTCTCTCTCTCTCTCTCTCTCTCTCTCTCTCTCTCTCTCTCTCTCTCTCTCTCTCTCTCTCTCTCTCTCTCTCTCTCTCTCTCTCTCTCTCTCTCTCTCTCTCTCTCTCTCTCTCTCTCTCTCTCTCTCTCTCTCTCTCTCTCTCTCTCTCTCTCTCTCTCTCTCTCTCTCTCTCTCTCTCTCTCTCTCTCTCTCTCTCTCTCTCTCTCTCTCTCTCTCTTATCTATCTATCATGATTATCAATTTATTTGCTTATTTTATTTGTTTAATTTGTTTATTTATTTATTAGTTTCCTTATCTATTTTCTTATTTTTCATTTCTTATTGATTAATCTAGTAATTTATTAAATTGTTTGTTTACATATTTATTCATTCATATATTAGTTAATTAATTCATTTGTTTATCTGTTTATCCATTCATTTGATTTATCCATCTATTTATTTATCTATTTACATCCGTCTATTCATTCATTTATTTCTGTATCTACTTATTTATTTACATTTTTATTCATTTGTCTATTGTTTACTTCTTCGTTTATTTATTTATTTACTAATTAATTAATTCAATTATTTATTAATTTATGATTAATTGATCAAGCAGTTTATTTATTTGTTTATTATCTAGTTACTTTTATACGTATTTTTATGTATTTATATTCTATTCGTTCATTTATCTATTTTTATTAACTTATTTGCTTACTGTTCGCTTGTATTTTAACTTATTTCAGCATTTGTTATTTACCAGTTTGGACAATTTCAAAATTTGGATGCAATTGACTAAATTTAAGGAAAATAGCGATTTATGGATACTTCAATTCAATGACACATAGAAACTTACTTTCCACGGGTCGCGTACATTGTGACCACATACCCAGTGGACTGAAAACCCATGTACTTGCTCCAAGGCACCAGATGTATATCTCAAAGGTACTACAACTGGGAGTTTGATCATTTAAAGTCGATTGGAAACGATAATCATTTTCAACTGTATTTAGAATAAATCATGGTCGAAAATAAAATTATGATGAATATAAATTAAACAGTACTTTTTCTTTCAGTCATCGTGGTGAAGTCTTGGATTGTTTTTATCGTTTTCAGTAAAAAATCGTACTTGGAATTCTTAAAGTATAAACCAAATAAAGTGCGCGCAGCGAGATATTTTTGTGGCAATAAACAACCGTTCTCTGGGTTAGTCGGCAGCCATGTTAGATCAATTTAAAAATCAAACAGTTTCACTGGGACCCTGTTTTAAATATCATGTATTTTGCAAAAAACAAATAAAAAGTATATAAATGGAGAAATAGATAAAATGATAAGTTAATAGATAGATAAATGAACGGATAAAAAAAACAAATGAACGAAAAAGTAAATTAACAAATTCCAAGAAATACAGGCGTATGTCAAAAGCGAATATCTCGATATGGTAGGAATAACCGAGACATGGTTAAATGGTAAAGAGTTTGAAGCTGAATTTAATATTGCGAGGTTTAAATATTTTCATCATGATAGAAACTACAAGAAAGGTGGGGGTGTTCTGTTGTACGTTTAAATGCAATGTCCATGCTTGTGTTTTAGAGAATATGAAAAGGATGTATTTGATAGTTTGTGGGTAGAATTAACCCAAACCAATGGACAAAAAATGAATGTAGGTGTAATATGTAGGCCAAAGATATTATCATTAGCAGATGACAAACTGTTGTTTCAAGAAATGTCTAGTTTCTGACATTGATTGGATGACCCTTGAGCATGGCCATATAGGTAGTCGCTTGATTAATTTTCTCGGTAACAATTACTTAGTTCAGCATGTCAAAGAGCCCACAAGACATGGAAACTTACTCTATCTATTGATCACTAGCCGCGAAAACATGATAACCGATGTAGAAGTTGGTGAAACTGTTGCAAATAGCAATCACAACTTAGATTCAAATACTATTTTTTTGTTAGAATTGATACTTGTGTTTCTAAAATACCCGGTTTCAGTAAAGCTCAGTTCATAGGACTACGTCAGGAGCTTCAGCTTACAGATTGGAAGTAAAACTAAGCGTAAGACCTGTAGATCAGATGTGTAAAATATTTAAAAATGCGCTTGACAAAGAAACTGAAAAAGTATTGCTAAAAAGAGACAGGCTTATAAGAAATACAAGTGCTCAGGTGCATCTAATGACTATCAAAGTTATGTATTAATACAGAAGTATTTAAAAAAAAAAAGACAGAAAAAAATGACAATACGAAATGAATATCATTGATAAATCCAAAGAGAATCCCATAGAATTCTAGGTACATTAGAGATAAAAAGGTTGTTAGGAATCACATTGGTCCATTATTATCTGCTGACGGTCAACTTGAATATTCAAATGAAGGAATGTGTGATATTTCAAACAATTATTTTAGCTCAGTATTCGTAAACGAAACACCTCAAAGTGAACTCCAAACTGAAACCTGTGAAAAGTCTAGGGTAAGCATACTCACAACGGTAAATATAACAAAAGAAAAAAATAAAAGGTGAAAAGAGAAACTCAAAGTTAATAGAACACCAAGGCCTGATGGCTGACATCCAAGAATCTTAAAGGAAATGAAAAATAAGATTGTTGTCCAATTAGAAATTATTTTCAAGAAATCAATCATATCCGGAGATGTCCCAATAGAATGGAAGCCAGCTAACTTTACTCCCATATTAAAAAAAGGTGACAAAAAAAATATCTACAGGCCTGTAAGTTTGACTTCAATCGTAGGAAAAATTATGGAAACTATCATCAGAGATGCTATCGAACATCATTTAGAAAGTAACTGTTTGATAAATGATAGCCAGCATAGTTTCAGACGGAAACCCGAATTCTACAATACAGTTATCTCGAATTATGACGAAAGAAACAATATAGATTTAATATAACTACTCTTTGCAAAACCTTTTGATACCGTCCCCCACGAAAGACTACTTACTAAATTAGCTTCACACGGAGTAAGTGGTAGCCTATTAAGTTGGACTAGTAATTGGTTGTATGATCGAAAACAGAGAGTTGTTTTCAATGGAAAAATTTTGGGTGGAAAAATGTTACAAGTGGAGTTCCTCAAGGTTCCGTTCTTGGGCCACTTTTATTCATAGTATATATAAATGATATAGACCAAATTTACTGATGATACAAAACTGTGCGGAATGACAAATAATCACATAAATCAGTTGGGTATTCAAGGAGATTTAGATAGATTACAGCAATGGTCTGAAAAGTGGCTAATAAAATTTAATACAAGTAAATGCAAAGTAATGCACATAGGTAAAAGTAACAGTAAATACGATTACAAGTTATTAGGAAATTCGTTAACAAAAGTGAATTGTGAAATGGATCTCGGTGTAATTATCAGTAACGATCTCAAATCATATAAGCAGTCTATTTCAGCCTCTGAGAAAGCAAATAAGATTCTTGGACTGATTAAGCGATTTTTTAAATTCAAAAGTCCATTACTCATTAACAAGCTATATAAATCGTTAGTTCGACCACACTTGGAATATACTGTTTCCGTATATTCACCGAATCTCATTAAAGACATTGACAGATTGGAAAAAATGCAACGGCGAGCCACAAGACAGATTCCGAATGTCAAAATTAAAGCATACGAAAATCGACTAAAGTCCATCACTTATTAACAAGCTATATAAATCGTTAGTTCGACCACACTTGGAATATACAGTTTCCGTATATTCACCGAATCTCATTAAAGACATTGACAGATTGAAAAAAAAATGCAACGACGAGCCACAAAACAGATTGCAAATATCAAAATTAAATAATACGAAAATCGACTAAAACACATGAATCTGTTTTCCCTAAAAAAGCGTAGACTCAGAGGTAACTTGATACAGGTCTTTAAGATTCTAAAGGGAATTGACAACATAAACAGCGACAAGATTTTCACACTGAATGAGAATCCGACAAGAAACAATGGTCTCAAACTGTCAGGAAATATATTTAATTTGAAAGTGGGTAGAAACAGCTTTGCCAACCGTGTAATTAATCAATGGAATAAACTTCCTGTAGAGCCAGTGCAACGTAGTTTAGTTCGGAGTTTTAAGAATCATTTAGATAAGCGCCTAAGCAAGATGTTGTAATGACTATAATTTATCTTATGATATTTGTTTATTTGTTTTGCTATCTTTTGTCTGCTTGTTTATTATTATTTGCTTGATTGTCATTTATTATTAGTTGTATGTTAATTTATTATTATTTACTATTTACTTGTTTGTTTATTATTTAACTATATTTATGGATTTATTTATTTATTTTATTTATTATCTATATCATTATATTTGTTATTTATTTATTTTTTAAATCCTTTGTAAAATAAATAGATAAAGGAATAAATAAACAAAAACTATAAACTAATAGAAATAGATCAAGTAGATGAAAATTATGAATAAACAGATACACAAATAATAAGATAAGTGATTTGGTAAATATATGAATGAATAGGTAAACAATGATATAAATGAATCAGTAAATCAATCAACCAATCAATCAATCAATCAATCAACTAATAAGTAAACTGATGCTTTTATATCTAGTCTGCTACTTCCATACACCTTTCAACTTTCTACGTTCTCCCAACTTTAACCACTATCTTTAGTCACTTCCCTTTTCTTTACTTTCACACACCTTTCTCCAATTCTATTTGTCACTTTTTATTACTGTATCAGTTCATAGGTTTTAATAACTAGGTCCTGTGCCTCCAATCATTCATCTTTTTCAATTCCCATATAGTATACTTCAGATATGGGAGAATTAAACCGTTGACTTTTTCACTGATTTTCTTCAAATTTGTACAATTTCTCTGTGTCACACAAGGATTCCCCAGAGAAAACGTAAGCCAGTTTCTAGTTGAGTTTTGCAGTGACGTAATTATTTCTTTAGTCCAATAACCTTTAATTTTATATTCAAGACCCCCTCCCCAAGGGGCGTGATCTTACCATCGTGAACCAACTGAATTTTCTCCTCCTTCACCCTTTCTCCAATCAGATTCGTTGTTAGAAGTCTATATGGAAAATTGTTTACTAAAGCAGTCTCACATCTCTGCCTAACCCCCTTAAGTTACACACTAGTAAAAAATTGTATACATCAGCAATGAAATCGGGTCCCCAGCTACTGTTTGTAAACATATGGTGGGGAGTCAACTTATGCAATTCCTTGGCTTCTCGCCTTCGGGTTTTATGTTAATACATAAACTATGATAATATAACACTTTGCCATCTACCCCTCTTTCTACTAACTTCTCTACCAGCATCCTACAGGGGTCAGCACCTACCACTTGGTCGTCCAGACAAACCCATTTCAACTACCCTCATACAGTGTTTTGGCATTTTACAGTATCAAGGGAGTCAATATGTCATACAAGGAACTAACTATTAAAGGTATTTTTGCATAAACTGGCTAAAATCTGTGAACTAATACAGTGATAAGAAGTGACTAAAGACAGTGGTGAAAGTTGGGAGAACGTACAAAAGTTTAAATGTGTATGGAAATAGCGGACTAGAATGCTGGCAGTGGTGGAATATAATAGCATAGGAGCAGGTTTAGATGTATTTCCTTTTATCTCAGCACATATAATTTTTTTATATATAAGCATAATGTCTTTATTCATACCTGGCCAAAAATATTTAAGTTTTGCTTGTCTATAAGTTTTATCTTTTCTTGAATGAAAACTACAATCACTTTCATGAAGTAATTTCAATACCTCCTGTATAAAATTTTGTGGAATTACCAACGGATTCACTGGGCCCCTAGAAATATTCTTCCCACTTGCAACTGTTTTTTTTTTTTAATACAAAAGCCCATTGTTCAAATGAAATTCCTCTATCTTATACCTTTTGGTAATTTTGGAGGAATACCTTGTAGGTTCATCAATACCATATCCCTAAAACTCTCTAGTGAATATATCACTGCTAGTGTTTTTCTCTCTGTAATAGAATAGTTTCTCTCTGCACTATTACAAAGTCTCGATGTGTAAGCTATCGGTTTCAATTTTCCATCTCTCTCTTGCATCAGTATACATCCTAACGCTATGTCAGACGCATCAGTACAAAGAAAGAACTCTTTAATGTAAGCAGGAGATATGAGAACTGGAGAACTATTAAGTTTATATTTCAGCTTGGCAAAAGCTTGTTGTTGTACAGATCCCAAAATAAACTTTGAAATACTCTTCAACAAAGAACTTAATGAATTAGCTATGTCTGCATATCTCTCGATAAACTTCCTATAATAACCTGTCAATCTCAAGAAACTTCTAACTTTTTCTACATTGTTCGGAACTGGATAGTTTTTTACTGTTTGTTCAGTTGAATTCACTATACTAAGTCCATGTCTGTCTATCATATGTCCAAAATAAATTGTACTGTCCTGCAAAAACTTATATTATTTCAAGTTTCACTTTCAACCCTGCTTCAACTAGTCCTGAGAATAACAATTATAATTTCAGTGCTTAGTCGCTGTTTGGGAAACTATTAAAATATCACCTAGAAATACACTGGAAATGTTTCCTAACAACCCATCTATAACTGTGTTCACTAATCTCATATCAATTGATAGAGTATTACATAACCCAAATGCCATTCGTTTGAACACATAGTGCCCATTGTTGTAGAAAATGCTGTGTAATCCCGTGAATCTTCATGTAACTCGACTTCCCAGAACGCAGATTTGATATCTATAGCACTAAAATACATATTCATGGTTACCAAACTACGAAAGATACCTGCTATTGGCGGTAACTATTATGTATCAAATATTGTCTGTGTGTTAAATTTTCTATAGCCAATAACTGGACGCAATTACCATCTGATTTTGGCACCAGAATCAATGGGAAAATTTATTCACTTAGACTAGGTTCTATGATATCCTGCGAAAACATTTCAATGATCAGTTTACTTATAATGGCTAGCTTGGAATGTCCTAATCTGTAGGCAGGTATATAGATAGGTTGAATCCCTGGTTTCAATTTGATTTGATGTTTTAAAACTGTTGTTTTGTCTAAGGCGTCCCCAGGGGCACAGCAATTGCATTATTGTGCTTTACAAGTAATGCAATCAAGCTTACCTCTAGCTCAGGACAACAAGTAGGCTCTAGTTGCATCTCATATTTCTCTCCCAAACATGTTTCTTCATGAATTAAACATATTAATGAAATTGATGATTCTACCTCCTCAGTACTCCCATTTAGTCTTAACTGGTCTTGTACAGACTTGAAAACACCCTATTTTTGTTCCTTTTCTTAAGCCTATGTCTTTAATCAAAGTACTAATCATTAACATTTCTACCTTGTTCTTGTGTGACTTATAAATCCGCGAGTCTAATTTCAAACCTTTTATTCTAATTGATTCTGGGATGGTTAAAATTTACTACAGTGACTCCTTTCAATTGCACTTCTACTCTGTTAATTGCTCTGAAGTGCAATAATGTCGATTTTATTACGCTATTTTCCACAGTTAGCAAAGCTTCATTTGGAGTTGATGAATTCTGGGTAATTTCTGGGATTTCTTGAACACCTTAGCTGGGTTCACTATATGTGATTTTCCCTCTATTTATTTTATCTGTTCTTGAAAAGACCACTCTAGTCTGCTACTTCTGTGCACCTTTCAACTTTCTACGTTCCCCCAACTTTCACCATTGAGTTTAGTTACTTCCCTTTTCTTTACTTTCACACACCTTTCTCCAATGTTATTTGTCACTCAGTCAAGAGCACAATGTTTCATTGAATATTGCACAACAGTAAGTATTATGTATATTATTATCATGACTGTCTTTCAGTAGTAGACCGCGTGTGAAGGAGGGGAGAGGGGAGAGATGGTGACTGATGATGCGTCGTTTTCGTTGTTTATTGTGTTTTATCAATGGCTGATTTTATGCATTTTACTGTAGAACATAATGGATTTGTTTTCCAATGAGTGATCTGTTCTGAAAGTTTGTTGGAAGAGTTAAAAAGTGCCCGGAGGTCAGGATGGGTGTCCCATTCCCTCTGTTTTTAAGATAATATCCATGCTAGCCATGCAAATAAAGTCTATAAACGAAAAGTGACCCCTAACCCGATGGAGAGGGGGAGAATGTAATGTACAATTTCTATTTGTATTTCTCTTGGTTCAGGAACTACTTCTTTATTTTTCAAGAGATCCCATACATGGCATATATGCTAAGAGGGTAATAAAATAGATTTAGAAAATCACCCAACCTACAGGAGGATATAAAGAGCACTTGGTATGCTTTTATGCTCATGTTAAGTTAGTGTCAAAACAGGTTTAAAATGCATAGAAATTATTTGCCCTCTCAACCCTGGGCTCGGGGTAATGGAATACATTTCTTCGGTGTTCAAGATGGAGAGTCTAGAGTAGACATGCATACTAAGGTGTCAAAATAGAATTTAGGAGAAAAAAATCCTCTTCCTTATCCTCCTGGGCTTGCAAAGAGCGCATTCTGTGACTTTGCCTACGAATAATTCTATCTTAAAGATTAAGAGTCCTTACTTGGAACACATAAGGATGGGTTTTAATCGAAAAGTCAATTGTCCTTCACCTCTGAGGAGGATATAAAGAGCTTTTTTATCTGAGATTGGTTGTTGACAAACTGCTCCTCCAACTTATATGATAGTGGATGCATACTTGACATGCAAACCAATGGGGTGCCATAATGTTTCTATTTTATTTATTTGTTTATTATTATTCCTTAAGGAAAAAAATAATCTAATGCTTTTTTATTGTTCGGGATTGGGGCAGAGTCCTCACCCCCTCAGTCTCTGTCTATGAACTATTTCCTCAGTTTTTACGATTGAGAGTTTAGAATTTGACATGCATACTAAAGGAGTGTTAGAATCTGATCAACACATTCACCCCTCCCTAGCTCCCGGAAGGCTATATAGGGCACTTTCTGTGATTTTTTATACGAACTGCTTATGTTTTTAAAGTAGAATGAATATTAAAGGATCAGCTTATAAAAAAAATCAAATAAATAAATAAATAAATAAACAAATAAATAAATAAATAAATAAATAAATAAATAAATAAATAAATAAATAAATAAATAAATAAATAAATAAATAAATAAATAAATAAATAAATAAATAAATAAATAAATAAATAAATAAATAAATAAATAAATAAATAAATAAATAAATAAATAAATAAATAAATAAATAAATAAATA
>NW_027467712.1:2118332-2130832 GCF_046742065.1 Oratosquilla oratoria
ATGGCACGCTTACACTCGGGATACCACCCTGCACTAAAACAATACCAACACAGAATCAGCCTATCTACAGACCTCAGTTACCCTAGATGCAATCAGCACACAGAAAACACATTGCCTAATATACTCATTGTCTTGCATTCTCTCCTTCCAGACGGCATTATAAAATTTCTTCACTGAGAGACTTATGAGTTAAAAGAGTGGCTGTGCAAAAGAGCACTAGCCGACTGATTGGTTGATGAAATAATTCAACAGTATATCTACCGATAGCTCCCGTTCCATCTACAGAAGTTATACAGCGGTAGCTCCCATAGATGCATATCAGGATCTCTACTCCTTCCTCCCATCTTTATAAGTGAATTACTTCTTATACCTGCTCCATCACACCTACTTTTCTGCTCCTCTTTCTCTTCCGATATAATCAATTCTACTTTTTACAGCATCTTAGAAGCTTCACTGCCTTTCATTCCCATTATTCGTTTATAACGATATCCATACGTGACTCATCCGAATTCCTTTCCGCTTCAGATTAGTATTCTTTTGCTGGTTATTATCTCATCCCCGCATTCTCGGCAACGAAAATGCAAAAAAAGTAGCTCGGGATACAGCATCGATCCCCTCCAGTGCTTCCAACTTTCTGCCTGCAACACACTTCTACACTATTCTCATGCAACAGACTTCTACACTATTCTCCAATCTGACGCAAAACAAGTGGCGACAGGAACACTTTATAAACCATCTAAAGATAGCCTTATTTTTGTCCATCCTTCTCTTTCTATCAACATAACGGACGCTTTGAAATAGTATTGATGTGGATAAGAATAGGATATTCTATCTATTTATATAGCAAGAGCTTTTTCCTCCTTATAAGAGAGGTAACCAAATCGAAGTCACCTAGGCTACCTACTCCTACCCATTCCACTCCCATCAGCCTTTCCTCCCTTTTATCTTAGCTCCTCATGGATGATGGTTCATCCCTATATTTCTCCCACTGCCCTGGGTCAGAAGCAATGGAGTAAGACATATTACATCCATAGCAAGGCCGCTTCATTTAATCGGCGACCCCCATCCTCTCGTTCTCTTGTGCAGAAAATGAGAAGATGGGGAGAAATCCCTTCGGGCTGCGTCAAAATATCATTCAAACATAATTACCCTCTACCCCACCATCCCCCGCCCCTCCCTTCCTTGCATAACAGTTTCATCTATACACAGCCACTCTCCAATTACCCCTATCTCCTGCCTCCTCCCTTGTTCAACAGTCATTCCCCTTTGCTCAATGGCCCTTTCACCCCCATCTATCTATCTCATCCTCGGTCGTCCCCTCAAATTCACTCCCTCTACCTTTGCCTTCCACACCTCTTTTACTAATCTTTTTCGCTTATTTTTTTCATGTGTCCAAAACATCACAATACTCTTTCATCACTCTTATCTGTTATATCCTTTTTTACTCCTACTCTCCTCCTCATCTCCTCGTTTCTCACTCTATCAAGCCTAGTAACACCTACCATACTTCTCAGACATCTCATCCCAAACACATTCAAACTTTTCATCTCTGCCTCTCTTAATTCTAAGTCTCTGCCCCATACAAAGCCGTTGGTACAATCACCCCTTCGTACAATCTTCTCTTTGCATCCATTCCCAGATACCTATTTCTCATAACACTTTTAAATACCCTGAGGCATTTACTTGTGTCTCTCAATCTACACTTTACCTCTACCACTCCTGCCACATGCGACTTTATGTTATGTTGAAAATAGGATATGGCCGTCTAATAAATCGTTCATTATATCTAAGGCAACAACCCAGCGTCTCACAACCTACACTTTACTACTACCTGCCACAAAAATCAAATCCCTACTCCTGCCACTTGCGACCTTATGTTATGTTAACAATAGGATATTGCCGTCTCATAAATCGTTTCATTATATCTAAGACAACAACCCAACGCTACCTATATAGCTTCACAAAACCTCCTTCCTTCACGTCTGTCCTCAATCAATGACTCCATTCTATCCTACATTTGGAAAACTAACATGATTTATCCATTCTCCACATTTTAAAAATTAAAAAGAAGATAAAAACGGATATATGATAAAAACCTTGTAATGTAACAACTCATTATTAGGTGACGGGATCACATTTATGGGCTTTCTTGGCTGCCGCAAGACTTTTATTCAAGCGATGAAAGCCCCGACTCTTAAGGGATTAAGAATTTACCCTGGAATATTTACTCCGCCCCCGACTAACTAAACTATAATTATGACTCCACTCGATGTCCACATTATATTACTTCAAAATCGGTATAATATTGTTCTTAATGATAGAGGCGCTGGCGAAATCTAGGCAACAAAATATAACTATCTCTCCCTAAACATTCACCCTCCCCCCAAAAATGAATAGATAAATAAATAAATAATTCCCTACATCTGCCCACCCACTCATCCTGAATACCCCATGTACGTAAACACCTCACCATATATCTAGCTATCTTTGACTTCTAACCTTCTAATCAATCGCCTGTCCACTCAACCACGCTTTCAACCACCGACTAACCCAGTCACTCATCCAGTCTCATGTAACCCTCCCCTACCTACTACCTCTACGGGTATATTACAGTTAAGTATTTTTGTAAAGAAAAATCACACAAATTCTTTATATGTAATTTCTTAGAAACTTAGTAGGAGACAGCTCATTTCCTTTTAAAGAGAAACAAGTACAACACACATCCTACATATCTCGCAGGTGTATGATACACACCCCCTAAGGTAGTATTCCTTTAATTAAATTAAAACGTATGAGAGTGACAGTGATTTATACAAAATTCTGCAATGACTCCGCTCTGTATGTTGTCATATAAGAAGTAATAGACAACTATGTTGAAATTGTTTCTCGTATGGCACTGCAAAAAGCTGAAAAAGATGTACAGCCAAGGACATATGACCCGGTGTTATTTTTTCTTTTCTTTTCTTTTTCTCCCTTTGGAAAGCAATAACATTACACCGTGTAAAAAAGATCCTTGTTTCTTGCAACTAACCATAATTTTCTGATTCAGTATGTTTCAAATAGCTGTAAAATAACTGTCTGTGATTTTAAACTTTGGGTTCTTTGTCAGAAAATCTATTTTGTTTAGATAGTATTATCATGTTTAACCCTATATAGACATCTGAGACAGATATGTAAACTCTTCAAAATTTACTATATAATTACCAAAACAAGTACTTAAATGACATTATTGTCAAATTTGTAACGTTTGAAAGAGTTTATATCACGAATTGGTAACTTTTACTGCAGAAAAACAGAGCTTCAATTAAAAGTATAAGTCAGTGCGTCAGTAGATGTGGAAGTTCGTTTTATTTATCAGTTCGTTTTGTTTAGCACTTTATTTGATTAAAGATAAGTTGAATATTTCTTTTTTATTTCTCAATATATGTTGTTAGAGTGGTTTAGGTTATATAAAGAATCATGTCCATTTATGGTTAAATTAATTCATTTACTTTTTCAGACGTGTGACGAAGTTAATGTGGCTGCAAATACCCAGCGGATTCCTTCTGCTACGTGTGCGGAGAATTCTTTGCAAAAAGGGCTAAAAAACACTACTTGGACAGTTGCGCCCGTGCAAAGGAAGCCTATCATGCCTACTACGGAATTCCAGTCGATGCTGGGCACCACATGTCATCTGTGACTACTGTCGCCGCAATCTTGAGGGTTGGTTTAGAGGAGAGAGGAGGGCAATGCGTTTCGCTATCCCCCGTGTCTAGCGTGAGCCTTCAGATCATCTCACGGACTGTTATTTTTGTATGGTGGACCAAACAAAACGAGGAAAGGGGAAGAATGCGCCTCCCATTGAGTACCCTGACATTCCGTCATCTATTGCACCTGTTCCCCATAACACAATGGACCTGTCTGTGCCACAGCCTCGATTGAAAGATCAATCTTGTCCAGTAGAAGGAGCAAGTTATGATGATTCTGAGGAGGAGCAAGGTGCTTCATCTGCTGTGCGCCGTCGACGCTGGGTGGCTGGTGAAAGGTGCCCCTACGACCCCAAACAAGAGGGCATCAATGACCTCATAAGAGAAATGGCCTTGACAAAGTCCAGCGCCGAGCTGTTCATTTCCAGACTGAAACAGTGGGACTTACTGGACGACAGCGTTCAAATTACTTCTCAGAGGAAGAGGCATCGCAGTTTTCAGTGTTCTTCACTCTTATAGATGGGTTGTACTACTGCCTTGACATCAGAGGACTCTTCGACGCTGTGGGCATTCCCTGCAACACTTCTGACTGGCTGCTCTTCATTGACATCCCTTGCTATCTGTGCCTCTGGGATAGCCGAAATACAGACCTTCACTACGAGAAGAGGAAGTGGCCCCTCAGGACCAGCTATGAGGTTGGGGCCAATAACGAGCAGCAAGAACCGCTGGTGCAACCAACGAAAATACTGATGCTCCCCCTACACATCAAATTGGGACTCATTAAGCAGTTTGTTAAACAGCTGGCTCCAGAGGGTGAGGCCTTGAAGCACATCCAGAACCTGTTCCCGAAGTCGTCAGAGGCGAAGATCAAGGCAGGCGTATTTGTGGGCCCTCAGGTGAAGCGACTTGTTGACTCTGACAGCTTTCCTGAAAAGCTGTATAACGTTGAGCAGGCCGCTTGGACAAGCTTTGTTTCTGTAGTCGAAGGTTTCCTCGGAAACCACAAGGCAGAGAACTACAGGGAAATTGTTGACGAACTTATGGACACATACCGGATGTCGTTGAAACTGCTCGTACTACATGCCCACTTTGATGAGTTCAAAGAAAACATAGAAGACAACTCAGAATAACAAGGTGAAAGATTTCACCAAGATGTCAGCTATTTTGAGGAATACTACAATGGACAGTACAGTGAAAGTATGACTGTATGTGGGGACTGTATCTGGAACCTTTTGCGCGAAAGTGAACTGAAATATAATCGCCAATCTCATAGACAAACTTTTTTTTTATTAAACTATAACGCAAAAAAATTTGCATCAATCTGTATAAATTCTCCGGAGCAATACTCTTCTTCAACGCTCTGCATCACTGCACTGTCTGTGTATTAACATAATATAATACATAATTATACCCTACTCATTTCCTTTTTATTTTCATTTCTAAAGACGGGGACTCGAGAACTTCCTTTTTTGTCATTGATTTATCATATTAATTGTGTTAACATCAATTAAAACTATACTTAACAGGAATAATTTTATTTCAAAGCAAATACTGTGAAAAAAAATAATAAGCAAAAGTGGCAAAAAATCAATAAATCGATCTCATGAACTCAGAACCGAAGTCTGAACTTAGTGACTGCTCACTTTACTTACTTATGCCATAGGGAATTTAAAAATATCAGTACTCATGGACAAATTTTGTGTTACATTATGTTATCATTAGAATGAATACAATGTAATATATTTTATCATTTAATAAATGACCATTTATCCATATGTCCAACTCGGTCAAATGTCCGCTCGGTCACATGTCTGTCGGTCATATGTCCAATCGATCAAATGTCCAATCGGACAAATGTCAGCTCGGTCAAATATCCGTTGATTATATGTTCGCTCGGTCAAAAGTCCGTCAGTCAATTGTCCGTCGGCCATCCGTCCGACCGCGAACCCTGGTACATCGTGCCGTGATGTGACTACAAGTAATATTTGTTGACTATTACTTACTAGCGTGGTTGACCTTGGTGCTACTCAAAAGTAGGTCTTCATAGTGCCGACATGGTGTTTCATCGTTCGATAATTGGGCTGTGCCTAAGTTTGGTTCATTAAGTGTTCTTGCTAAAATAATAATTGTAATGGTGATAATAATGATTATAAGATGAATAGATGAATAGTCCTAACTATTCTATCGACACAGATATCTTCAGTGTACATAGTTCTGTGTACCCTGAATATGTACTTATGAAGAAAAATGTTCTAAATTCTTGTCTTTTTATTTCCTAGCCGATTTTCATAACATTAACAATAGCATGACTTGGTGACTTAGTTTACAAATAAATAAATGAACAACTAGATAGATAAATAAATAGATAAATAAATAAATAATAGATGAATAACTAAATAACTAAATAAATAAATAAACAAATAAATAAATAAATAAATATATACATATATACACATGTATATATATATATATATACATATATATATATATATATATATATATATATATATATATATGTGTGTGTGTGTGTGTGTGTGTGTGTGTGTGTGTGTGTGTGTGTGTATACATATACATACATACATACATATATATATACTGTATATATATATATATATTTATATATATACATATATACGACTACAGACTCGTCGTAGTGAAGATTTCATACAGATGTATGTACGCGCATGTGCGTATGTGTACCTTGAGATTATACCGGCCTTTCCCACGGCTCGGCATCTTGGTCGCTCCTCGGATCAAACTGTCGTTGGCGACGTATGAAGACTGATAAAGTTACTAATTAGCTTTATACACGTATTTTGTCCTTCCTTTGCTTTGTCAAACATGTTCCATTCATTGCATATAGATTTATGTATGTGTATTATCTTGTGGATCTATCTTGTCAATCTTAGGAATTGATTTACGTAAGATTAGAGAAATTGCATATTATTATTGTCTTCGGACATCGTAAGACGTCGGTGGGAAAGTTCATGGCTTACGTGCGTCCTGGAAAAATTGCGTGTGAAAGGAAGCTGTGGCAACAGCATCCCCTAACTTTCATTTACGTATGTATAAATTTTCATATAAAAAATATTAAGCTTCTGCTTATCTAAGATTGACAAGGTAACTTTATCATATATTGTTTTGTATACATTTTTGTATACATTGATGTAAAGAATATCCGTGTATGTACTTGGAAGTATTCAAAAACTCTCATGTTAATCGTTGCATCTAGCGACACTTGGCAGCCCTCCGGATCTTACGGAGAAGGTATATATATCAGTGTTTATAACGGTTAAGTTCGGTCTCTGCTTACAGAGTCCTCTTTGCTACTAATCTCATATTTTTGTCTAGCCTTGCTAGAACTCATCCACTTTGTTGGACTTAGACATTTTTAGTCGTAGTTTCATCTCGACTTGTATTTTCGCAAGTCATTGTAGGACTCTGCATTTCTTTCGATAGTCGATATATCTCTCGACTCTACATATTTACGTACGTCTTTTTTTAAGACTGTATTCTTTTGATAGTCGATATTTGGTTGACTCCTTTATTTACGTGTCTTGTCTATTTTAGCCATTTATGTTCTAAAAAAACCCATTGTCTGGTATTTATTTATTATTGTGTACTTTAATGTGTACCCAGATATTGTAATTTTCGCTCGCTTGGCGACTTCTATTCTTCGATCATGTTTGTTTTGTTTCTTTTGAAGGAAATAATCATTCTTTAAGCAGATCTCTAGTTTTTTAACTTGGCCTTTCCCCTTAGGCGTCACAGAGAGTAAGGGAAAAGTCTGGCGGCCTTGCCAAGGATCGAAGGATAGATCGTCAACAATTCTGGTAAGATGGAGATTCTCCAAGATTTCTTTGAGTCCCAAGACCTTAGAGTTTTGCTAAGTGCGGACGTTTCTCATTTGCTTGAGATAGGATATATCCTAGAATTAGATTTGAGCGGATACACTGATAGGGCAGATATACTTAGAGTAGTGGTATCCCATTTAATTGAGAAGGATTTGTTACCCCCAGAGGCTATTCTATATACCCGTCCCCCTAGATTAGAGGATTCAGGACTAAGGTTAAGGCTTAGAGAAATGGAATTGCAAAGTGAAGAGGGTAAGCTCAGAATGGAGTTAGAGTTGAAAGCTAAAGAGGAAGAGACGAAGATTAGGTTGGCTGAAATTGAATTAAGTAGAGCAGGATTGAGTTCTGGAGTTAGCTCTTTCTCGCCTAGAGATTTTGATGGCACTAGATATATCAAATTAGTTCCCCAATTTTCGGAGAAAGAGCCGGAGACTTTCTTTGTGCAATTTGAAAAAAAAATTGTGCGGCTAGTGAAGTCGATTCTCTAGAGAAATTTCGAGAATTAATTTTAGTGGAACAGTTTAATTCCCAGCTAGACTCAGATCTTAGGGTTTATCTAGAAGTTCAGAAACCAAATAGTTTGTCTAAAGCTGCTATATTAGCAGAAGAGTATGCCCTGACTCACTCAAAGAAATACAAAACAGCAGATACGGACAACCTTAAGAGGACTACTTATAGCACAAATACTAGGAGTACACCCACTCAGAATTAAAAACCCGAAGTTCCACACACTAATTCTTACAAGTCCTACCCAAACTACCGAAACTTACATTGCACTTGGTGTAACAAGCACGGACATACAGTCTCTACCTGTTTCACGAAACAAGGTAAATCCATGCATACTAACCAAAGAACAACATTAACTCACAACACTAACTGTGTTTCTGATAGTGCGTCTCAAGGAAAACCCGCTAGTCCTCCCAAAGTTACGCAATTAGAATTAACTTCCAAACCTCCAGTATTGTCTAGTAATGCTAGCACCACATGTGGTAATGAGATCGAAGTAGATCCATTATTCCTTCCTTTTATTTCTAAGGAACAATATCCACGACAGAACATGATACTCCTATACAAGTGTCCATTCTTAGAGACATACATACATAAATACATATACCAAGGCTTTTTCCCCCTTCCAAGGGAGGTAGCCAAAAAGGGAAAGGCATAAAAACACTCCCACCCATTTCATCCCTAAATACCCTCCACACCCCTCCCACCCTTCCTCTCATCTGAGCACCTCCTGGATGACGGGTCATCCCTGCACCCTGCCCACCGCCCTGGGTCAGAAGCAGTGTCGCAAGACACAGTACATCCACAGCAAAGCCGCTTCATTTAATCGGCGACCCCCCCTCTCCGTCCCCCTTTGCATATAAGGCGAGGAAAGATAGCAGCAGTGGGAAATGCGAAGAAAATGAGCGATGAGTGAGGAGAATGGAGGAGAAATAAGGAAGGATGAGGTGAAGGCAGTTGTAAAGATGATGAAAGCAGGTAAGGCAGTTGTAAAGATGATGAAAGCAGGTAAGGCACCTGGTCTGGATGGGTGTCATGCAGAATGTCTGAAAAAGGGAGGTTCAGTGATGGTGGACTGGTTGGTGAGGTTATTTAATGTTTGCTGGAGAGAGGGTAGAGTACCGGAGGACTGGAGTAGTGCCTGTATAGTTCCTCTTTACAAGGGAAAAGGGGACAAGTGTGAATGTAGTAATTTCAGAGGGATTAGCCTGTTGAGTGTAGTAGGGAAGGCTTATGGGAGGATCTTAATTGAGAGGATTAGGAGAGGAACAGAAGGAGTAATTGGTGAGGAACAGTGTGGATTTAGGACAGGTAGAGGTTGTGTAGATCAGATCTTTGTGGTAAGACAGACATGTGAGAAAGCTATAGGAAAGGGGAAGGATGTTTTTTGGGCTTTTATGGATCTGGAAAAAGCTTATGATAGGGTAGACAGAAAGGCACTGTGGGAGGTTATGCAGATTTATGGGATAGGAGGAAAGCTTTTGGGAGCTGTCAAGAGTTTTTATGAGAGTAGTAGAGCATGTGTTAGGATTAGAAATGGAGAGAGTGAGTGGTTTGAAGTAAAGGTGGGACTTCGTCAAGGATGCGTTATGTCGCCCTGGCTGTTCAACTTATACATGGATGGGGTGGTGCGAGAGGTGAATGCTAGGGTAGTGAGTCAGGGATTGGAGATGGTTAAAGAAAATGGAGAAAAGTGGGAGGTGAGCCAGCTGTTGTTTGCGGACGACACTGCGCTTGTGGCAGGGTCAGAGGAGGGATTGAGGAAGCTGGTGGCAGAGTTTGGGAGAGTATGTGATAGAAGAAAGCTAAAGCTAAATGTGGGTAAAAGTAAGGTGATGAGGTGTACAAGGGGTGAAAGTGGCAGTAGACTGGAAGTGAACATTAAGGGAGAGCGACTGGAGGAAGTGGATAGTTTTAGATACTTGGGTGCAAGTGTAGCAGGAAAAGGTGGAGTGAAGGTGGAGGTAGAATGTAGATTGAGAGAAGCGAGTAAATGCCTTGGTGGTTTAAAGAGTGTAATGAGGAATAGACATTTGGGAATGGATGCGAAGAGGAGACTGTATGAAGGAGTGATTGTGCCAACAGCACTGTATGGGACAGAAACGTGGAACATAAGAGAAGAAGAGAGAAGGAGTTTGAATGTGTTTGAGATGAGGTGTCTGAGAAGTATGGTGGGGGTTACTAGGCTGGATAGAGTGAGAAATGAGGAGGTGAGGAGGAGAACAGGGGTGAAAAAGGAGCTGGGAGATAGGGCTGATGAAAGAATATTAGGATGGTTTGGACACATGGAAAGAATGAGTGAAGAAAGACTAGTAAAAGAGATATGGAAGGCAGATGTGGAGGGAGTGAACATGAGGGGACGTCCTAGGATGAGGTGGATGGATGGGGTGAAGGGGGCTTTGGGGAAGAGGGGAATGTCTGTTGAGGAAGGAAGGGAGAGGACGGAAGACAGAGGTGAGTGGAGAATGGTTGTATATGGATGATGTTGTGACTGCATGAGGAGTATGTGTGAGTAAATTTTGACGCAGCCCGAAGGGATTTCTCCCCGTCCTCGCCTTATTCTTAGAGACACGGCAGCTAAACAAAGTCTCATATTGGCTCAGGCTCTTACTAATCCACAACTAACTTACTTACATTCTGATGTACTCCTAGATGGAATCGGTGGAACTCGTAAATGTCCTTTGCATAAGATATATCTAACTTCCGATTTAGTCACAGGTCCTGTTGAAGTAGCGGTAATAGACTCATTGCCAGTTCCACGGATCCAGCTACTTTTAGCTAACGACCTTGCAGGTAACAAAGTAACCTTGCCCATTGTTACAGAATCCCCTAACCATGTTCTAGATTCCCCTCTTGATAACCTTGATCTTTATCCTGCTTGTGCAGTAACCCGGTCCCAGAGTAGGAAGGCAGATGAAGAAGACTCTTTCAATTTAACATGCTTATTTTCCTCAAAGCCAGAGACATTAACCATTACAGATCCTCTCCCCTTAACGAGAGAAAATTTGTTAAAGGAGCAGAAGAGCGATGAGATTCTTGTCCCGCTCTTCGAAAAGGCTGCCACTGAGGCAGAAGTAAATGACATTGACAGAGGTCTTTACATTCGTAAAGGCGTTCTGATGCGTAAGTATCGCCCAGCAGCTACCCCAGCTGACCAAACCTGGGAAGAAATACACCAAATTGTTGTCCCCACTTCCTACAGAGAGAAAGTCTTAGATTTAGCCCATTCTTCCGTTTTATCAGGACACCTAGGTGTCAGGAAGACCTTAAAAAGAGTAAGTGCTCATTTTCATTGGCCTACATTAGTTAAAGATGTCACAGATTATTGTCGTGCTTGCTCCACATGCCAGTTGGTAGGTAAATGTAACAAACCAATTCCTGTAGCTCCTTTGCACCCCATTCCCGCTATAGGAGAACCTTTTTCCAAATTTTTTATAGATGTCGTAGGACCTCTTCCTCCTTCTAAGAAAGGATTCAGATATAGTCTTACTATTATGTGTTTAGCTACCAGGTATCCCGAGGCTATTCCCCTCAAAGATACCAAAGCAAAAACAGTAATCAAATCACTGTTGAAATATTTTACGTTAGTAGGTTTCCCTGTTGAGATCCAAAGTGATCAAGGAAGTAATTTCCTGTCTAAATACTTTAAGAATTCATTGATTGAGTTAGGTGTCATGCACACCACTTCCTCACCTTATCATCCACAGTCTCAGGGCGCCTTGGAAAGGTTCCACGGCACTTTGAAAAGTATGATTCGCAAGTTTGTACAAGAACAGGAGAAGGATTGGGAAGAAGGCCTCCCCTTCCTTTTGTTTGCTGCTAGAACGGCTGTTCAAGACAGTTTAGGTTGCAGCCCAGCTAGTCTACTCTACGGACATGATGTCCGAGGTCCTCTCAAGAGGGTAAAAGAGAAGTGGATGGAAGAAGACGTCCAAGTCCCGTCCCTCCAGTATCTCTCTCAAATTCGAGAAAGACTGGTAACTGCCTGGAAGATTGCTAGGGAGAATCTAGAAAATTCTCAAAGGAAAATGCAGGTAAAGTAGTTTTTCTCCAGGAGACCAAGTGTTGGTCTATCTCCCAGTAGCAGGTGAGCCCCTTATGGACAAGTACCAAGGGCCTTATACTATTTTAGAAAAGGCCAGTAGCTTAAACTACATTATTCACACTCCGGAGAAAAGAAAAACTAAGAGGTTAGTACATATCAATACTTTAAAACCCTTTTACCACAGAGTTCTCATTGCCAGCCATACTACTGTTGGTGTAGAAGAGACGGAGAGATTTTTCCCTCAGCCAGAACTGCCTCTTCAAAACTCCAAGATATTAGAGGACCTCGACTCTAAGGTAAACCACTTAGAACCTTATCAGCGATGTTCATTGAAGAAACTACTTCTCAAATTCCCTTCCCTATTCACTGACAGTCCGAGACAAACAGAGATAGTTCAACATGAGATTC
>NW_027467712.1:2145832-2155832 GCF_046742065.1 Oratosquilla oratoria
CTTCATGATTCTGTAAATGGCCAATAGAACTCCTATTTCTCTCCTTTGTTCTAGGGTTGTTAGTTCCAGTTTGGACAATCTTTGTTCGTATATCAATTTTGAAAGTGTTGATGCTATCTTTTTCATTGTTCTTTGGATTCTTTCTAATTTCTTTATATTCTTTTTTTGTGTTAGGTGTCCATAGTGTCGCAACGTACTCCAATCTTGTTCGTATGTCAGTTTTGAAAGTGTTGGTGCCATCTTTTTCATTGTTCTTTGGATTCTTTCTAATTTCTTTATATTCTTTTTTGTGTTAGGTGTCCATAGTGTCGCAGCGTACTCCAATCTTGCTCTTATCAGCGCGACTAATATTTTTTTTACCATTTCCTCCACGTAGTTAAAGGCCATCTTTATTGTTCTTAGTAAATTATAGGTTTCTCCGACTATTTTGTTAATATGCTTGTCTGGTGACATGTCTTTGTTAATAATTACTCCTATGTCCTTTTCCGAGCTACCTTCTTTTACTTCCTTTGTATCAACCTTATATTGCCTTGATATTCTATCTTTACTTTTCCAAAGTCCATTATACTGCATTTATTGATGTTTGAGTTCACTTCCCACTTTTGGCTCCATTCCCACACTTTATCCAGATATCTCTGATGTGATTTACAGTCTTTCTCTGTACTTATTTTCTTTAATAGTTTTACGTCATCTGCAAAGAAGTTCATTAACATTCAACACCTTCATCCATGTCATTTATATAGATGGCAAACATTATCGGATATAGTACAACCTTGTAAGACTCCACTTATCATTTCTTCCTAGTTCGAGTTTTTGTCTCTAGCTACCATCCTTATTTTTCTCCCGTTCAAGAAACCTTTCATCTTTTTCATTACCTTTCCTTATACACCTCCTGTTGTTTTGATTTGTCTTATTAGTTTTTTGTGTTGTACTTTTAATAAAATGCCTTTTGTAAACGTAGAAAAGCACAATCAGCTCATCCGTCCCTTTCTTGTATTATGTCTATTATCCTTGAATAAAAAAAAATCAAGTTGGTGGCACAAGATCTTCATGTCTAAAGCCAAAATGCTTTGCATTCAGTATCTTATTTTTTCAGATATTTAGTCTAACTACTTTTGATAACTTTTTCACATATTTTAGTTATTGTGCTAGTAAGTGAGACGAGTCTATAGTTTCATGGATCTTCCTTATCTCCCCCTTTCTTGTATTATGTCTATTATCCTAGAATAAAAACAAATCAAGTTGGTGGCACAAGATATTCCTTGTCTAAAGCCAAAATGCTATGGATTCAGTATCTTATTTTTTCAGATATTTAATCTAACTACTTTTGATAACTTTTTCACATATTTTAGTTATTGTGCTGGTAAGTGAGACGGGTCTATAGTTTCATGGGTCTTCCTTATCTCCCCCTTTATATAATGATACGATGCTTGTATTTTTCTAATCTTGTGGAACATTTTCTTCCTTGAGTGAGCAATCTATTATTTCATATATTTTGTACGCTAGCTCATCTATACATTCTTTTAATATCAAATCTGCAATTCCATCCGGACCGTAAGATTTTCTGACATCATCAATGTGTGTGTGTGTGTGTGTGTGTGTGTGTGTGTGTGTGTGTGTGTGTGTGTGTGTGTGTGTGTGTGTGTGTGTGTGTGTGTGTGTGTGTGTGTGTGTGTGTGTGTGTGTGTGTGTGTGTGTGTGTGTGTGTGTGTGTGTGTGTGTGTGTGTGTGTGTTTCATGGTTCGGATGACTACGAATATATTTAGATGATAATATTTGGTGTTATTCATATTAGTTCCACATAGTCTTCGTATTTCATAATTTTGATATTCTGACAATAGTTGCAGTGAGGATACACTAACTTTAAATTGCAAAGGATCAAAGAGTCCTTTTCTACCTTTTGTGCAGATATTGCTTATTTCTTTTCCTTTTCTCCATTATACTGATTCTCGGTTTCAACTGTCCTTTTATTCTCCATACTTCTGTTATACGTTCTGATTTAATATACGTTTTAATTAGTTCCTCATCCTTTGATAATACATATCTTTTTCTGGACAATATTCCCTAATGAAGCTGCCTTGCCAATGACACTCTCAACGTGATAGATGTTTTGTAAAGCTGAATGAGATATTTTGCTCTAAATTGCATTTTCTTACCATCCGTCTTCTTTTTTTACTTTTCACTGTTATTATTTGAAACTTGACAGTTACAAGCGTCTCTTGGTGTTATTCATTAGCCACTACAGTGACAACTTACCGAGCTGACTTCTCAGCCAACAACTAAAGACTTTTGATTTTAAGTCGTGAACACTGGTTTCGACCGAATCTCCGTAGGTCGTGACTTCAGTAACCACAAACTCTCCCTGCTTGGCTACTGAATAAATTTGTCTGAAGCTGAAAATTATTTTCTAGGCGTCCACGGTGATAAAAGAATGATAATGTCTATTGAAATTAGTGCACTATGTATACCATTTTGTTTGCGTAAGTTCTTCATGGACTGTACTGATTTATTTTAGTTCTTGTTGTGATTTTTTTTTAGCCTAAGATTGAGATAGATGTTAATTATTCTATGGAGCCAAGACTTATCCTGTTTCCCACCTGAATCTGTGCTATGAGAAATCATTTAGGATTAACCAGAAAAAAATATTTTAGCAATTTTTGTTGCATCTACATGGGCAACAAAGGCTTTTATAAGTTGCAATGTCATTTTAATACAAAAAAAAAGCAGTTTCCTTAGTTCTTGAAAAAGAAAATAGATTGAGTAAAGTCCTGAATTTTACCTATTCCCTTGGTATATAATATGATGGCAAGGTTTTAAGGGAATTTCTAGAAATAGTTGTTTTATATATTTATTGTCTGTTATCACTGAATGTGAAATTTCATTCTAAGAGAAAATTTACTTGGTGTACATGAATTATCACTTGTTATCATAAACAAATGAACTTGTCCTGCAAGTTATACTTCGTATATATGATTTCTTATCTGTATTAAGGATTTTAGTAATAAATGAGGGGCAATGTAAGTACAGAAAAAGATCATGAAGAAAGAAATCTATTTTTTTTCGCTTTCCTCAAAATGTCACCTAATCTACTGCTCTTTACGTAATGATTACTATTAATAGTACTCAACACATTAGTATGTTTACTAAAAAAAACATAAGGCAGTGCAATTTTGGTACATACGCATGTATTGTTTTTCGTATATCTAATATTAATATAATAATATTATGAAAAAGAGGTAGACTAGCCCTCTAAAGTATTTCATTTACTATAAGGATTTCGCTCAGTTTGACATCACGTGATTTTATTTAGGTCAGATACCACTTCCATCTACCACACCCACTCCCTTTTCCCGTGTATTCTTACACTAGGACTAAACATACTGCTTTAACAGTGTAATACACTGTACAAAATACTATGAATACTTTTGCAACATTTATATTTGGTTGTGCATATGCAACCTATCGCCCAATGCATGTTCTTAACTGTTCCAACATTTTTATTGTTGCACAAATTTCTTTGGCATTACATATACCGAATTGCCAGCCTGGCTGACCGTCAATCACATACGGGATATTGTGTAAGGACAGACGTAATCCCCGTTCATTTATCATACGCTAGTGCAATAAGCACATCGTTATAGCAACAGGCCTTACTTTATTCATAACCTTTCGTCAGACGCTGTCATGGTTGTCACTGACGGTGGATTTTTTATTCATATATATATTCAATTCTTTTATTTTGTTATTTGTTTATCTGTTTATTTGTTGATTCATTTATGTATTCATTTATCACTTATTCACCTCTTTATTTGTTTATGCATTTTTTTATTTGTTTATTTGTCTATTTATTTATTTATTTGTTTACTTATTTACTTATTCACTTATCTATTTATTTATTTATTTGTGTATTTATTTATTTATTCACATATCTATTTATTTTCATTTATTTGTCTATATATCTATCTACCTATTCTTCATCTGCCAGTGTGTGTGTTTTTATATTTTGTATGCATATTGATATGATTCTAAGATGCTGGAGTAAAAATTACACGTATGTTAGTGACAGGGTCGTAAGCTCGAGTTCTGAGACCCACTGCGGGCTTACTGCGTTGATTCCCGAAAGCCCTCTCCAGACGGGAAGGCGACCCAACGTCGGAAAAAAAGGGGTTGCGGGGTGGAGGATGGTGGCTTGCCGCTACTGACAGAGCTATGCCATATCATGGGTTTCTCACTTCCCACTGCGCGGGAGAGGGATGGTGATGTGAACTGAGTGACATTGACCTTTTTTTTTTTTTTTTTTTACACTGCCTTGAGATTTCCATTGATTCATTTCTCTATTACATGGCTACCTATCTTTACTTCTTTGTTTATTTGTTTATTAGTTGATTGGTTGATTTATTTACATATTTACTTGTTAATTTGTTTAGATTGATTCATTTTATCTTTGTTAGTTTACGCATCTATTTATTCGATTTATTTATTGCATGTTTTCCTGCTTGAATGTGTATCTAATTTTGAGTTCCATGAATATATATTTTTGATATATATGTATATATATATATTACAGGTGAAAAATGTAATCACACATTTATCAATCACGTGAAAACCACTGTTGGAGTAAAAAAGACTGGAGACGTGGAATCTATATATTTCGATTGCAAGCTGCAATCCTCTTCAGTAGATATAAGTAGAAGAGGATTGCAGCTTGCAATCGAAATATATAGATTCCCCATTTCCAGTATTTTTTTTTTACTCCAACAGGGGATTTCACGTGATATAAATATATATATATATATATATATATATATGTATATATATGTATATACATATATATACATATATATATATATATATATATATATTGCATGCGTTGTTAAAGTCAACAGCTACGATAGAATTATTCTGTTTATAGAATTTCTTTTCTGTTACGCACCAATGTGTGGTCGTCTGGATACAGATTTCTGAGTAGAGTATTGAAGTCCATGTTGTTTTCCTCTTGACGTCTATCGGCTCTAATTAGCCATCTTCAGGAGGTGTTGTCTGGTTGAATTGTTGACAGAGAATGACGCGGTTTGATCGTGTGGCGGTATATATTGCCTTCCATATGGTGTCTCTTAAGTGTTAGTCATGAAGACTAACACTTAAGAGACACCATATGGAAGGCACCACCGCCATCATTGAAAGAAACAATGACACCAGAAGACTAAAGATGACAGAAGCGGTGCTAATTTACAATCAAAAACCCGCTATTAATATACAACAGCAACCTGAAACGTCGTTACCAACGAGAAGACAGAGGATGCACCCCGCGCGCTGATTGGCGGGCGGACGTTTGGGCACTCCGCTCTCCGCCGATATATACCGCCACACGATCAAACCACGTCATTCTCAGAGATTCAACTCAGCGCTCCTAGAGGTCGGACGTCTCTTCAACCAGCTCTCTCAACAAGCTCCAAGTATCATCGCCGGCCGGTGGTGGCTGGGAGATACATCTCCTAGCTGCCGCCGGTCTGGCATGGCCGACCTCTACGCTGACGTCGGCAGGCGGGTTTACACCAATACAAATACACACACACATTTCCCAAGTCACGTAAATCTCTGTTTTCAGAGTAGTGCTTGGAAGAAAAGAGGCACATGCACACTTTCTCGCTAGCAAAGCAGAGGCCCAATCGTCTCTCTCAGTACGCCCAATCTGACCGCGGGCTGGTTGACGGAGAGACTTGGGACACCCGCAACCAAACGCTGGCCTCTCGCTGACGCTGGTGAGCGAGTTTACACTTCTGACATTTACACACAATTCCCAATCGCGTAATTCTCTGTTTTCAGAGTCGTGATTGGAAGGAAAGAGACCATACAACACCCGCCCGTCTGCCCCTCCCTCGCATCGCCACTGAATCTACTCTTCCGAATTCCAAACCCAGTCTGGGGATAAACAGACAACGCTCGCCCCACCTGTGGCTCATCAGGTTCGCGCTCGCCAGCGGTGGCGGCGAGGAGTTATCTCCTTGCCGCTCCCGTTCTGGTCACTGATCTCTCGTTGACGTCGGCAGGCGGGTGTACACCGCCCGTCTGCCCCCCCTCGCTCCGCCCCTTGATCAGCTCTAAAAGGACTTCAAACCCAGTCTGGGGATAAACAGACAACGCTCGCCCCACCTGTGGCTTATCAGGTTCGCCCTCGCCAGCGGTGGCGGCGGGGAGTTATCTCCTTGCCGCTCCCGTTCTGGTCACTGATCTCTCGTTGACGTTGGCAGGCGGGTGTACACCACCCGTCTGCCCCTCGCTCCGCCCACTGTTCAGATCTAAAAGGACTTCACACCCAAACCCTGGGGATAAACAAGGGACGCTCGCCCCACCTGTGGCTTATCAGGTTCGCCCTCTACACGCGGAAAGTGAAATCAACTCACTTCTCGTAAGATACACACATACACCTCTCACGAACAGAGCCACAAATCACGCACAAACATAAACACTTACTTTTTCTTCGACTAAAATTCGCTTCCTTTCTAACTTTCTCTTCTACTACATCTTCTCATTTCAGTTTACCTCCCACTAAAGATTTTTCCGTTTTTCCACCTTTCTCTACTACTACGCCTCCTACCATTTTCTAAACTTTCGTTGGTGATCCTAACCCCGTTGGTAATCCTAACCTCCGGCGTCAGGCGCTTCCCTCCAAGCTCCTGGTCAAGTCCTCCTATGCCATGACAACAATCTAGCCCCTAATTGCTCGCGATTCGCCCGGTGGCAATAGCCCTCTTTTATACACTACTATCTTTTCATTTTCTAACAGACGTTCTTCCCCTCCCACAAAACCCGATCCCGCGCAAGCGAGGTGGTCTTTTCTTGAATTCCAGAATTCCAGAATTCTCTGTCAACAATTCAACCAGACAACACCTCCTGAAGATGGCTAATTAGAGCCGAAAGACGACTAGAGGAAAACACCATGGACTTCAGTACTCTACTCAGAAATCTGCATCCAGACGACCGCACATTAGTGCGTAACATAGAAAAGATATTCTATAAACAGAATAATGCTATCTCAGCTGTTGACTTTAACAACGCATGCATTATTAACGGCCTACTTCCAATATATATATATATATATATATATATATATATATATATATATTTATATGTATATATATGTATGTATATATTTATATGTATATATGTATATATATATAATATATATATACATATATATATATATATATATATATATATATATATATATACTGTATATACAGTGGGGGACAAAACTTAGGCATCAGAGTAAAAATAACAAATTTCCTTAAATAACCTTCATTATCAGGTACTTAACAGCTCTCTAGTACTTTGTTGGATACCCCTTTCTCTTGGTACATTCTTGGAGACATTTAGGGACAGATGCTACAAGATTTTGAAGCCACAATGGGTCCATATTTTTCCAAATATCGTTGATGGCTACCTCCAGCTTGGGGATTAATGAACTGTTGCGCTTACATAGCTTATCTTTCATGAAGGTCCAGAGGTTCTCAATTGGGTTTAAATCAGGCCAATTACCTGGCCGATCTTTTATGTACCCCGCATCACAGAATGCAAACCATTCTTTAACGTGTTTAGCAGTGTGGCATGGTGCACCTTCGTGCATGAAGACATCTACTTTGCAATGAATAAGACAGTCCTCCACATGATCAATAAGAAGCTGAAAATATCGGTCTGCATTCAGAGTTAATTTTTTTGGTTGTAACACTAATGATCCCACACCATGGTAGCTAAAAGTACCCCGAACCATCAGTGAATCAGAATATTTTAAAGTACCGTGTGTGAATTTTGGGTCTAAAGGATTACTGGCAGGACGATGCACATTGCAAAGACGATTTCCAGTAACGGTGAAACTGACTTCATCACTCCACAACACATTTTTCCACTTCTTCACATCCCACTGTAAATATTTGCGGCAAAAAGCGATCCTGTTCTTTTTCTGTTTTCTGGATACAAGTAGAATCTTGCTAGCATTGTGGTATGAGAATTGCAGATCATCATGCAGGTGGTGGCGTACTGTTCTCACAGATAAATGACCAAGTAATTTAGTTTTCTTTTCCTTCAAATCTGGTGCTGTTATATGTGGACTAGCATCCACCTGTCTCCTCAATATCTTCAGAGCACGAGTAGAAGGCTTCCTGGGCCCTGTGGGCTTGTTCTGTAATGGCGGATTAGCGCCATCAGCATCACAAGTTTTCTTGGCCCACCGCTGCACACTATGCAGTGGAGAAGTGGAAAAATGTGTTGTGGAGGGAGTGACGAAGCCATCAAGGATATTTGGAAGAATATGGACCCTGTTTGGCTCCAAAATATTGCAGCATCTCCCCCAAAACGTCTCCAAGAATGTATCAAGAGAAAGGTGTGTCCAGCAAATTACTAGAAAGCTGGTAAGTACCTGATAAGGTAGGTTATTTGAGGAAATTTATTATTTTCACTCTGGCGCCTAAATTTTTGTCCCCCACTGTGCGTATATATATATATATATATATATATGTGTATATATATATATATACATATATTTACATATATATTACATATATAATACATATATAAAACATATATATATATATATATATATATATATTATATGCCACTACATAAGCATGTCAAACATGAAACACCTAATAGGTGCTTAAATGTATATCTAGTTTTGAGTTCCAGGAGTAGTCTTATTTTCTTTAATAACATGGATTTTTTTTATATGATACTAGACAGGGATGTCAAATATAAGAGGTCCAATAGCTACTTGAATGTTGATTTAGTCTTGAGTTCTAGTTGTAAAAGTATTTTTTTAATTACATGACTTTTTTCTATGACACTACACAGGGATGTGAAACAATAGGCCCATTAGCATCAGGAACAACAGCTAGAACATAATTCGCAAGAGCGACAACAATAGAAGTAGCAAACGGACAAAAACAAAAACAGCAGCGGTGAGAGTAGCAACACCAACAACAACAATGACATAAACAAGAAGAAGAACAAGACTGTAAAGAATAGCAACAGAAACACCAGTAACAGTAAGAAAAACATGAGCAGGAATAGAATCAGGATGAGCAATAACTACGGCAACAGCTAGAGTAACAGTAATAGAAACAAGAGCAGGAAGTTTACCAACAGAAAACCCATGGAAAGGAACATCATCAATAGAAACAGTATCAACGGCAACAAGATGACAACAACAACAATAACAACAAAAAACAACCACAGTGGCAGCAGCAGTTGCAACAGTTTGCATCAAACCCCATTATTTCATAAGAGACGAGATTTCTCATCGCCTTAATAAAATATGCATAGTGCAGTCAGAAAGAGTAAGAAAACAAGCATAGAAAATCGAGATATCCATTGACACTTCAGAGAAAAGAGATTTCCAATACCAAAGTAGAAACGCCAGATAAGATTATATATAAGTAGTATATAATTTACATAACACATTTTAATGATGCTTACATTATGACAAGATAAAGACATCATTTGTCACGCGTTCATAGTCCCGGAAAATACATCTGTGATAATACATAATTAGACTCTTGCAATGGAAACGAACACAAAAGCTGCCTTTCTGCACCGAATGAAAGAAACCTGTACTCATTGGACGAGGGTGAGGGACGCGAAAGGCGAGGCCATAACAGATGTATAGAAAATTCGCGAGGAAGAAAATTGGCAATAAATAGCTAATAATGTACGCCACTGCGGGAGGGAGCTGGGATTCAGAGCAACGCAGACAATAGGAAGAAAGTATGGGAAAATCCGTTTTGCAGAAAATGGTAAGTGGAAAAGGAAGTGTTAATTTTAGACATATAACGGGTTTATTAGGACATTCTTGAAATGTAAAAGTAAAGGCGTAGAGGAGAGGAATGAAATTTGGTGAAGGAAGAGGACCACTATAATAATGTTATAAATATAAGTATATATATATAAATATATACATATGTATATATAAATATATATAGATATATATATATATGTAAATATATAC
>NW_027467712.1:2160832-2165832 GCF_046742065.1 Oratosquilla oratoria
GAGAATAACTCAAGAAGGGAATAAGGTTTCATTCACTGACATAGTCAAACAGCAATTGAAAGAACATAATGAAGACTCAGTTATTAAAGTGATGAGACAGAAGGAGAATATAGTAAGAGAATTAGCTGACAAAAAGAAATGTATAATTATATCAGGAATGGAAGAGAAACATAACCCAGATAGAACCGCAAGAATCAAGGAGGAAAATGAAAGGGTAAGCAGTTTATTAAAATTAGTCCAGGAAGATGAACCAGAAATTATAAAGGAAATTGAGGAAAAATTCAGACTCGGAAAATATAGTACAGATAAGACCAGACCAATTAAGATTAAATTCAGGTCACAAACAACGGCAGAGAAAATTCTATCCAAGACAGGGAAACTAGCAACAAATGATCAATATAAAAAGGTATGGATAAAAAGAGAAATGAATAAGGAGGAAAGAGAGGCAGAAAAGCAGAAAAGAATTGAAGCTAAGGCAAAAAACGAGGAAAGAACGGAGTCAGAGAAAGAGAGATTCTATTGGAGAGTAGTGAACATGAAAATAAAGCAGTTCGACATACTAAAGAAAAACATAAGGGAAACAGAGAACACAATGGAAGTGGCAGAAAACTAAGAGTGTCTTACACAAATATAGATGGATTGATAACAGGATTGAATGAACTGAATGATTATTTGAAAGAAAAAGAACCGGACATAATGGGAATTGTAGAAACAAAATTAAAAGGCCCACTACCACCCAACAGTGTAGGACATGATACATACAATTATTGGATTAGAAACAGAGAGAAAAAACAAGGGGGTGGAGTTATGTTCCTGACAAAGAAGGATATAAACGTGAAAGGTGTCATATATGGAAAGAATACAGTAGAGATGATTATGATAGAAGTGGAAGACCGAGATAAGAAGAGCAGAAAATTTGTGATCAACTATGTGCCTCCGAAAACAGCCTCATGGGAGGAGAATGAACATAAAAGTATGTTAGAGGACACAAAGATAGCATTAACTAAAATAATGGAAGACGGAGGAAGAATAGTTATGATGGGCGACTTTAATTGCAAAGAAATCTGCTGGGAAGAAATGACAGTAAAGAGTGGTGATGACTCATGGGGAAATGCTCTACTTGAGATGATTACTGACCATTCAATGACACAATGGATACAAGAGAACACTAGGTATAGAAATGAAGAAGAACCATCAAGGCTAGACTTAATAATTACATCTGAACCTAGAATAGTGGACAAGATTGAATATAAAACACCAATAGGTAAAAGTGACCACATATTGATTGAACTGGAACTTAATGAAGAAAAATATATGAAAAGAAATGAACAATATAGAAAAGGAAGAATGATGTATGAAAAAACAAACTTTGATAAAATAAGAGAATTCTTCCAACAAGAAAACTGGGAAGAAATATACAAAGAAGAAACATCAGTGGAAGAGAAATGGAATATTTTGACAAAAATTTACAAAGAAGGAGTGGAAAAGTATGTCCCAAGACAAAAACAAGAAAAAGAATATGTAAAATGCTGGTACAACAAAAGTTGTAGGGAGTTAAAAGACAAAAGAGACAAAGCCTGGACCGGATGGAAAAAAGACAGAAGACCTGAAAAATGGAAAATATATACTGGTTATAGAAATGAATATGTACAAAAGTGCAGAGAGGAAAAAAGAAAATATGAAAAAGATGTTATAGAAAAGTGTAAAGATCAACCAAAACTATTCTACAGATTTGTAAACAATAAACTGAAAAACAAACAAGACTTGGAGAAATTAAGACAAGGGGGAGTTGAATACACAGAGGAAATAGAAATGGCAGAAATTATGAACAAACATTTTAAATCAGTGTTTACAAGGGAAAATATACAACCTGAAGAGATTGAGTGGAAGGAAAAAGTCCCCCCTATGGAAGAAATAGAAGTAACGAAGAATGAAATATTGACACACTTGGGTAATTTTGATGTCAGAAAATCGCATGGGCCAGATGAAATAGCAAACTGGATTCTGAAAGAATGTAGGAATGAACTGGCAGACAAAATACATAGCATAATAAGCAGTTCCTTAAAAGAAGGAAAAGTTCCAGAAGATTGGAAAAAAGCAAATATAGTACCTATATATAAAGGAGGAAATAAAGAAGAACCTACCAACTATAGACCAGTCTCTCTAACAAGTACAATAGCAAAAATATGTGAAAGAATTATCAAAAGTAGATGGGTAAAATACTTGGAAAAAAAACAACGTACTAAATCCAAGGCAATTTGGATTCAGACAAGGACGATCATGCGTCACCAATTTAATATGTTTCTATTCAAGGCTAATAGATATAATACAAGAAAGAGATGGATGGGCTGATTGTGCATTTCTAGACCTAAAAAAAGCTTTTGACAAAGTACCACATAAGAAGTTGCTTAAGAAATTAGAATATGAAGGAGGAATACAAGGTAAATTGCTAAATTGGATGGAAGACTTTTTGCAAGAAAGAAAAATGCGAGTAGTGATAAGAGATCAGCACTCAAAATGGAATGAAGTAATAAGCGGTGTCCCGCAGGGAACAGTTCTGGCCCCAATAATGTTTGCTATATATATTAATGATATGGATGAAGGAATTGAAAGCTATATGAGCTTCTTTGCAGATGATGCAAAATTACTGAAAAGAGTGAAAACTGAAGAAGATTGTGAATCACTACAGAGAGATCTAAATAAAGTACAAGAATGGAGTAGGAAGTGGGAGATGGAGTTCAATACAAAAAAGTGTAGTATAATGGAATTTGGAAAAAGCAAAAACAGAATAACAGGATCATATAATTTGGGAGAAGAAGGAAGAAAAAGAGTAGAAAATGAGAGGGACCTGGGAGTCATTGTTATGAATAATATGTCACCTGAGAAACATATAAATAAGATTTTTGGAGAAACTTATAATTTAATAAGAACAATCAAAGTGGCATTTACATACCTGGATGAAGAAATGGTGAGGAAAATCCTAGTCACCCTGATAAGACCAAGATTGGAATATGCAGCAACGATATGGTCACCAAGTACAAAAAAATGTATAAAAAAACTTGAAAGAATACAAAGAGCAATTACTAAACTGGCACCAACACTCTCAAAACTATCATATGAAGAGAGACTACAAAAACTTAAACTACAGACACTAGAGCAAAGAAGAGAGAGAGGAGATTTGATAGCTATTTACAGAATCATGAAAGGCATAGAAATTACTGATAGAGAGAATCTGATAAAATGGGATGACAGAAATACAAGAGGACACGGAAAGAAAATAAAAAAAGACAACTATAGAAGAGATTTGAAAAAGAACAGCTTTCCTCACAGAGCAATAGACAGTTGGAACAAGTTAGATGAGAAAGTGGTGTGTGCAAAAACAATACATGAATTTAAAAATAGTTTAGATAAAATGAGATATGAAGACGGGACCTCACGAGCATAGCTCCCCTTCCCGTAAAATACAACTAGGTAAATACACACACAGACACACACACACACACACACACACACACACACACATATATATATATATATATATATATATATATATATATATATATATATATATATATATATGCGTTTGTGTGAGTTTATCTAATTGTAATTGACAAGGAAGGCGATCTAATCATGGAATACCGTCTCGTTGTCTGTATTTGTCAAACTTGGCTAGTTATTCTTTTTTTTTTTATTCAACCTTTTCCTCTTTTCTTTCAAAAGTTCAATAAATTTTCACCGTAAAGAAAGAAGTCTTCCCTACCCAATTGTTTCCTTCTTTCACTTCTCTGAGGAGAGTGGTTGTATCTTCTCTTTTTCTTCTTTCTTTTAAAGAGAAAGGATTCAATTTGTATAACCTTTCCTTATACAGGCCAAATTATATTGATTACACTGCACTTTTATTACGTGTGTGAACTTCTTTCAATCTTTTTCTTGAAAAGAAATTGAAATCGAAAAATATCCTAAATAAGTGTGTTCCTTCTATACGTAGTTCATATTTTGGCTTTGAATTTCTGTCAGAGGAAATCCTCGCAATACGAATTTATGCTTTCCTATAGGGTACATGTATTTTCGAGTATCAAATAATTGGGTACTTTGGTAAACAACACAACCTCCCTAGTGTGTCGTCTACTGTTATCGCTGTTGTAACTAACACTCTGGGTTATTGCAGTCTAATTCTCTATTGATATGTCTTCACCCTTTCACCCGTGCAAAGGGTGTGGTCGAGTCAAAATATACATATATTTACACACACTTTATACGCATTAGAACCCATTTAACGCCTCTCTTATCACAGCACTTCATGAATGGAGGGTCATCACTTCATCACCACACTGTTCGGGTCAAAAGTTATGCAATGAGACACAGCGCTTCCACAGGAAAGCCCGACACTAGTCTAGGGTAGATGTTTGTCTGGCAATTTTCGGAAAGAATACAAAATATTTTGGTAAAAAGTGAAGAGTACAAATAAGTAAGTTTAGCAAACAGAAGGTAAAGAGAGCAGATGAGCAATTTTTGATAAAAAAGAAGGATGTAGGAAGAAGATGGGTGGAGTATCATAAGAAGTTGAGGATATTACAGAAGAATTAGAAATCTGTGGCAATAGGGGGTTCCAGAATGGCATTTGCAGGAGAGGATAATGATAAAGCTGTAGTAACAGATGGTAGCATTAGAAATATAACATTAGGAAAAGCATCCAGGTCTAACTGTTATTATGTACAAAGTCCGACGGAGATAAGAGTAATAACAGTGGAGTGGCTGCTGATATTGTTTAATGCCTGTCCAAGGAAAGGAAGTATACCTGTGGATTAGAGGGTTGCATGTATAATGGAAGGGGGAGGGAGACAATTAAGACTGTAATATCTTTAGAGTGCTTAATCTATCGGTTGGGGTGGATAAGCTATATGAGTGGGTGTTAATTGAAAGAATTAAAAGGGGAAAAGAAGGAATAATCGGGGGAAGACCAGCGTAGATTTAGTAAAGGAGGAGGATGCATTGGCTAA
>NW_027467712.1:2178332-2180832 GCF_046742065.1 Oratosquilla oratoria
AGTTTTTAAGAGAGTAGTAGAGCTTGTGTTAGGATTAGAAATGGAGAGAGTGAGCGGTTTGAGATAAAAGTGGGACTTCGTCAGGGATGTGTTATGTTGCCCTGGCTGTTCAATCAGTACATGGATGGGGTGGTGCGAGAGGTAAATGCAAGGGTAGTGGGTCAGGGATTTGAGATGGCTAAATAAAATGGAGAAAAATGGGAGATAAACCAGTTGTTGTTTGCTGATTACACTGTGCTTGTAGCAGGATCAGAGGAAGGATTGAGGAAGTTAGTGACAGAGCTTGGGAAGGTGTGCGAAAGAAGGAAGCCGAGGAATAATGTGGGTAAAAGTAAGGGGATGAGATGAACAAGGGGAAAAGTGGCAGCAGCCTGGAAGTGAGTATTAAGAGAGAGAGACTGAAAGAAGTGGACACTTTTAGATACTTGGGTGGAAATGTGGCTGGAAAGGGAGGAGTTGGGGTGGAGGTAGAATGTAGATTGAGAGAAACGAGTAAATGCCTTGGGAGATTAAAAAGTGTAATGAGAAACAGATATTTAGGAATGGATGCTAAGGGGAAATTGTATATATATGTATATATATATATATATATATATATATATATATATATATATATATATATATATATGTATATATATATATATATATATATGTATATATGTATATATATATATAAACACTGAATTGAACACCACAGCGTTTTCACAGTTATTAATTTTCTTCTTGATATTTTCAAGTTTCATCACTAAGGTTCTGATCTTGGGAGAATGAGAGGAAACGAACTTTCCATTTTAATTATTCGATATTTCGACTGCAAAGAGTCATGATCAGGATACAAATACAGTTCAAACAACATAAATATACAGATACGTTACATGGTCACAGGATGAAGAAGAATGCTACACTCTTGGTGTCATGCGCGACATTTAAACCTACGAAGACCTCACTCTGGTTGACCTTCTCAGGGAGAGAAATGGGTGGGGAAGAGCAAACGAAGATCTGTTTGGAATAGAATTTATTGCCCTAACGTTGCGACCAACTTGGTCTTCTTCAGAGGACTTGTTGCTATACAATTAGATCACAAGTCTAATACTCGTAGCAAGAGGGAACCCGGCAAGCTATGAGTGGATGTGTTAGGTTTCCCTTTGGTTACCGATTTAATTATCAAGATACTTGCTGATTTTGAAGAATTAAAACCCGTCTCTGTCATTGTTATTTTCCCTGGTGACGATATGTGCAGCTTCCACAGTCTTTCTCATATTCTTTTCAAGTCCCTCGTGTAGAATTTCCACGCGGCTCCGGTCAGGTAGGTTTCCGCATTTGTCTAGATGACGAACCAGGGAGTTAGATGTTCTATGCGTCCTGAGGTCGTTTTTGTGCTCCTTCAAGCTTTTCTTGATCCCTCGACCTGACTCGCCGAAGTATGATGGAGGACAGCCACTGCATGGAATGCGGTAAATGACACTGAGGTTATTATGAACATTAGCATGCTTTTTAAATATTTTTCCTATCTTATTGGAAGACACTTTTGCTATATTTACTCCATTTTTTAACAAATAATTATCAATAGCTCCAATATTCGTAGAATTAGGGACAGTTATAAAATGTGACTTATTTTTTTCTGGGGCCTGGACGTTTGAGCCATCGTAGATCTTCTCAGCTTTCCTCATTGTTCTGGTGATCAACCTCCGGGGTATTTCAGCTTCTTAAAGGTATTCTTGATATATGCCAGTTCATCATCTATGAGTCTTTTACTGCAGATACGAAAAGCTCTGAGAAAGAAACCTATTAAAACACCAGTTTTGACACGTCTGCTGTGTGCTGAAAAATAGTGGATAAAATCACCCATATTGGTGGGCTTCCTGTCCAGAACCTCTATGTATCAGCGTGTCTAAAAACGGTGACCTACACTCTTTTTCTTGCTCAACTGTGAATGGAATGTCTTTATTCACAGCGTTGAGTCTTCTAAGCTTTTTTGTTCTACATTGGTTCCTTTTTGCATCACCACGACTATGTCATCCACGTACCTTAGCCATGTGGTAGCTCTTCCCATGATGTTGATGTATTTGTCCATTTTTAATACTTCCATGAAAAGACAAGCCATAACAGCAGATAACGGACCCCCCCTTGCGAGACCTCTAATATGTCTAAATTCAGTGTTGCTAACCATGAAATATCCAAACTTGACACACATGGAAACAAGTTTTAAATAATCAGATATTGGAACTGGAAGGATATCATCATTGATACCTGTAGTCACTTTCTTCACTGCCTCTAGGGTATCATAAAATAGAAACATTGGTAAATAATGCTGTTACATCAAAGCTTGCCAACTTTTTTATCACTGACATTCAGATTTTTAAGTCTACGGATGAGGTCGGAGGAATTTCTTAAATGGGCCCAGCTGATGGAACTGATGGTGTTGGATAGGACTTTTGCTACACATTTTGCTAATCTATGAGGAGCGCTTCCAATTCCTGAAGTTATGGGTCTCATGGGG
>NW_027467712.1:2198332-2200852 GCF_046742065.1 Oratosquilla oratoria
TTTTGTCTGCTAGTACTACTATGCACTCCTTTAGAATCCAAAATTCAATACCGTCCGGGCCATGTGATTTTCTGACATCCAGCCTTGATAAATGTTCTGATATTTCCTTTAGTGATGCTGTAAACTCATTCATGAGGGGAGATTTCTTGTTTTTGTCTATGTCACAATTTGGTATTTTCTCTCTGGTGAAAACAGATTTAAAGTGATTGTTCATGACTTCGGCCATCTCTAAATCTTCTGTGTATTCTATGTTTCCTTGGCATAGTTTCACCAATTCCTATTTGTTTTTAAGTTTACCATTCACATACCGATAGAATAGTTTGGGTTGCATTTGTCTATAATATCCTTCTCATGGTTCCTTTTCTCCTCTCTTCTCACATTAACATACTCATTTCTATAGTTAACATAAATTTGCCATTTGCTTTGTTTTTTGTCTTTTCTCCACTTTTTCCAAGCTTTGTCCCTTCTGTCTTTTGCCTCACTGCATCTTTTGTTGAACCAACATTTAATGTACTCTCTCTCTCGCTTTTGTCTTGGTACATGCCTGTTTACCCCTTCATTGTAGTTTTCCATCAATATATTCCATTTCTCTTCCACTGCTGTTTCTTCCCTGTAAAATATTTCCCAGTTTGCATTCCGGAAGAATGTCTTTAGTTTTGTAAAGTCTGTTTTAATTGTACCTCAGTCTTCCTTTCCTATGCTTTTTTCGTTCACTCTCTATGTCTATTTCTTCCTTTAGTATAGTTTCGATGAGTACATGGTCACTATTACCAATTGGTGTCTCATACAGTACTTTATGCACTATATCATGCTCTGTTGTAAATATTAGATCTAGTTTCGATGGCTCTTCATTATTTCTGTACCTTGTGTTTTCACGGACCCATTGGGTCATTGTGTACTCCATGGTCATATCTAGCAGTACATTGCCCCACGAGTCATCTCCTCCTTGCACTGTCATGCTGTCCCAACAAATTTCTTTGCAATTGAAGTCCCCCATGAACTCCACCAGATTAACCCGACCCATTAGTATCTCATTGAGTGATTTTCTTGTGTCATCTAGCATTTTTTCATGTTCGATTTCTTTCCAAACGCTTGTTTTTGGAGGCACATAAGTCACCACAAACTTTCTACTTTGCTTATTCCTTGTTTGTGCCTTCGACTTTTATTCATGAGCAATTCGAGCAATACCTTTGCCCTCTGCAATTTTTTGTCACCGTTTAGGGTCTTTCTCTTCTTGGCCAAGAACATGATTCCCCCTCCCCTGTTTCATGTCCCTGTTTTTTATCCAGTAGTTTGTAACAAAACCTTGTCCGATAACAGTGGATGGTATTTCACCTCCCTTAGTTTTAGTCCTCTACAAATTCCCATTATGTCTGGTTTTGCCTTCTAACAGATAAGCATTGAGTTCGTTCAGCTCCCGAAATTTAGTCCGTCAATGTTGGTATAGGCCACTTTTAATTTTCTTCCTTCTCCCTCGGTTTCTTCTTCCCTTGTTTTTGTTACGTTTTGAAGCGCCATTGTCTTAAATTCTCAAGTCTATTACTCTCTACAACTGGAAATTCTTCTTGCATTCTGTCTCCGATCTTTTTCAAAGTTTTTTCCTTTGCGTCTTTGCTTCTTACTCTTCAGTGCCCTTTCCTTTTTCTAATTCCTCAGTTCTCATTTCGCGTTTTAATCCATCATCTTAATTGTATTTTTCACATCATTGCCAAGTTACCCTACTTTTTCAAATATGTCTTTCTACTACCACTTGTGACCGTTAGTTTTATCCTTTAAAGGTCGATTCCTATCCTTAGTATAAAACGACCAATTCTGTAAGTCTTCTTCTAAGTCTGTGGCTGAATCCCGGTCCCCGCCTCCCCTCGACTCCGCACCCTGAATGTTATTAAGGGATTTCTACCGGTGTCTCTTTTTTCTTCTTTTTCTCGCATGTACCTCAGCCAATCCGTGTTTTTCTTTAAGCCCCATAAAAACCATCATTACATTTCTTCCCTAACGTACTGTGTCCCTGACACCCAATTTGCTTTTTCGTTAATCCACCTTCGAATGATTGTGTCCTTTGCATATCGTCTTCGCATTTGCTGCTTGACTATTTCTTTGAAAAGCAATTTCTTTTATGTCAATATTTTCTTTCCACTTCTTAATTTCCTGGATACTGTCCCCAAAAACCTAAGTTTTTTCTTTTCCTTCGATCTTTTGTGTCAATTCTTGTAATTTATGTTGGTTTCACTTCCCTCTTTAGAATTTTCGCTATTGTTATTATCATTAGTTTTCGGTCTTTTCCAATTATCATCATTCTTCAGCTTCATTTATGTCTCTTTTTCATTTCTTTAAGTTCGTTTGTAAGATCCATAGTGAGCTTTTCTCAGGTCAGAAATTTCATGGTTATGTCTTAGATAAACAATCAATTTGAATTCCAAATGGACCCTCCTTTTTCTTAAGTCCAACATGATTTCATTTTCCCACCCGAGTCCTTTTTTTTGGCTCTGCTTCTCCTCTCTCTATTCTCTAATAATCTAC
>NW_027467712.1:2216352-2218852 GCF_046742065.1 Oratosquilla oratoria
TTTGGTCCATAACTAGGTCGGATGTGGAAAAAATTTAATAATGATAAATAGATAAATGAATAAATAAAAACTATAATAATTTAACTAATAAATGAAATACCTAAATAAATGCATAGGCATAGTTAAATGATAAACAAACAGGTAAATAGTAAATAATGATACTAATAATGAATGAGAATCAAACAAATATTAATAAACAAACAGACAAATGATAACAAAACAAATAAACAAATAATATAGAATAAATGATAGTCATTACAGCATCTTGCTTAGGTGTGTATCTTAATGATTAATGAAGCTTCGAACTGAACTACATTGCACTGCCTCTGCAGGGAGTTTATTCTATTCATTAACTACACGGTTGGCGAAGTTGTTTCTACCCACTTCCAAGTTAAATCTATTTGAAACCATTGTTTTTTGTCTGATTCTCGTTCAGTGTGAAAATGTTGTCACTTTTGATGTTGTCAATTCCCTTTAGAATCTTAAAGACATGTATCAAGTCACCTCTGAGTCAACGCTTTTTTTAAGAAAAACAGATTCATATGTTTTAGTCGATTTTCGTATGATTTATTTTTTATATTTGGAATCAGTTTTGTGGCTCGCCGTTGTACTTTTTCCAATCTGCTAATGTCTTTAATGAGATTCGGTGACCATAAGGAAACAGCATATTCTAAATGTGGACGAACTAACAATTTATATAGCTTGTTAATGAGTGATGGACTTTTGAAGTCAAAAGATCGCGCAATCAGTCCTAGAATCTTATTTGCTTTCTCAGAGGTTGAAATACACTGCTTAGATGATTTGAGATCGTTACTGATAATTACGCCGAGATCCTTTTCACTATCCACTTCTGTTAACGAATTTCCAAATAACTTGTAATCGTACTTACTGTTGTTTTTACCTATGTGCATTACCTTGCATTTACTTGTGTTAAATTTCATTAGCCACTTTTCAGACCATTACTGTAATTTATCTAAATCTTCTTGAATATCTAATTGGTTTAAGTGATCATTTGCCATTCCACAGTTTTGTATCGTCAGGAAATTTGGAAAAATTGATTTTAGTCCGTTGTCTATATCATTTATATATACTATGAATAGGAGTGGCCCAAGAAACGGATTCCTGAGGAACTCCACTTGTAACAATTTTCCATCCAGAAGTTTTCCATTTAAAACAACTCTCTGTTTTCGATCATTCAACCAATTACTAGTCCAACTTAATAGGCTACCACTTATTCCGTGCGAAGCTAATTTAGTAAGTACTGTAGTCTTTCATGTGGGACGGTATCAAAAGCTTTTGCAAAGTTTAAATATATCAAATCTATATTGTTTCTTTTATTATAATTCGAAATAACTGTGTTGTAGAATTTGAGTAAGTTAGTCATGTAAGAGCATTTCCGTCTGAAACCATGCTGGCTATCATTTATCGAACAGTTACTTTCTAAATGATGCTCGATAGCATCTCTGATAAAAGTTTCCATCATAATCCTGCGAATGAAGTCAAACTTATAGGTTTGTAGTTATTTGCTTTCTTTTGTCACCTTTTTTGAATATGGGAGTAACATTAACTAGCTTTCATTCTCTTAAAACATCTCCGGATATGATAGATTTCTTGAAAATAATTTCTAATAGAACGACAATCTCATTTTTCATTTCCTTTAAGATTCTTGGATGCCAACCGTCAGGCCCTGCTGTTTTATTAACTTTGAGTTTCTCTATATATCTTTTATTTTTTTTCGTTTGTTATATTTACCGTGGTGAGTAAGTTTACCCTAGACTTTTCACAGGTTTCAGTTTGGAGTTCACTTTGAGGTGTTTTGTTTACGAATACTGAGCTAAGATAATTTCTTAGAATGTCACACATTCCTTCATTTGAATATTCAAGTTGACCGTCAGCAGATAATAGTGGACCAATGTGATTCCTAACAACCTTTTTATCTCTAATGTAACTATAGAATTCTTTGGGATTCTCTTTGGATTTATCAGCGATATTCATTTCGTATTGCCGTTTTCGTTATTTCTATTGTCTTTTTTAAATCTCTCTGTATTAATACATAACTTTGATAGTCATTAGATGCACCCGAGCACTTGTATTTCTTATAAGCCTGTCTCTTTTTAGCAATACTTTTTTCAGTTTCTTTGTCAAGCCATTTTGGGCGAGCCTGATTTGGGGGACGTCTGTCCTTAAATGGGATGTATGAATCATCTTAGTAAGCGTATTTTGAAATATTTCCCACATCTGATCTACAGGTCTTTCGCTTAATTTTGCCTCCCAATCTGTAAGCTGAAGCTCCTGACGTAGTCCTATGAACTGAGCTTTACTGAAATCGGGTATTTTAGAAACACAAGTATCTATTCTAAAAATCTTTAGTAGTTTAAATCTAACTAAGTTGTGATCTCTATTTGCAACAGTTTCACCGAAATCCACATCAGTTATCATGCTTTCGCGGCTAGTGATCAATAGATCGAGTAAGTTTCCATGTCTTGTGGGCTCTTATACA
>NW_027467712.1:2223852-2236352 GCF_046742065.1 Oratosquilla oratoria
AAAATGAGACAGCGGAAAAGAGATGAGGAAGAAAAGGTAAGTGGAGGAAGCGGAGGGCAGAGGTAAGAAATAAGGAGGGTAGGGGAGGGAGAAAGGAAAGGGAAGGGAAGGAGAAAGGAAAGGGAAGAGAAGGAGCAGCGGAAGGGGAGGAAAACAGTGAGGGAAAGAGAATGGGTAGGGAGAAGGGGAAGGGGATGAAGGGGAACGGATGAGACATGGAAACAGAAGATGGAGGAAGTAAGGAGGGGGAGAAGGGGAGGGGGACATTGAGGGGAGGGAGAATGGGTAGGTGAAAAAGAGAAAGAGGGGTGGGGATAAAGGGGGAGGGGTGAGAGAAGAGAGTGGTGGATAGAAGAGGAAGAAAGGAGGGGGAAAGAGGGTACGAGAGGGGGAGAGGAAAGGAAAGGTAAAGGGGAGAGGTAGGGGGGAAAGGGAATAGGTAGGGGGAATCAGGTGGAGGCAAAGGGAGATGAAGGGGATCATCTCGGATTCCCGCCCTCACATGGTCTGAGACGCAAACCCACTAACGATGAGGGTCATATTGAACAAATACTCTTAATAGACTGGTATCGAATTACTGGATATCGAAGCTCCCGGCACACAGATTTTCCGTATTGAAGGTTCTGCCACCCAAGTGTCCTGTCCAATAATGTGTACGTGCTTTGTCTGCTTCCTTAAAGTACAGGTATTTGTGGCCGCAATACTCAGACTGCGTATCAAGTTTAAGAGAATCCCGAAACGTATTCCACCAGGGTTTTATGATGCGTATACCCAGGAGTATGCGATAGCAATCTGTAATCTGTTCAAAGTGCTTGACGTCCTTGAGGACCCTGATGAACTGTGGGGAAATTTTCAAACCTGAAACTCAGAAAATGGCCGCGGAGCACAATGGAGAGCGTCCAGGCTCGAACAAAAACGGCTGCGGTATGACAATAGCGAGTTATATGTTCGGTGACAGTGCGATTTACAAAATACCATGCGGCAGGTGCCCATTAATATACTGTGGAAAAACTGGCAGAGGAATTAAAGAAAAAAGAAAAAGAAAACAACAACAACAACAACAACGAGTGAGCATAAAAGCATCGGAGACCGCCGGACACCTCATTTATGACTTGTCCGCCTAGATGAATGTGGCTTCTTATCAGGTTGGAGCAGAACAGAACTCTCCAAAAATAAAAAAGATAGTTGTAGTAGCTTATATTACTTCTTATACATGTAGCAGCCATCGAGATGGATACATCAAATTAGCCAAAACGGTGAGTTGCATGATACTTCATGAGAGAAAGGGGGTGGGCGAGAGGAGGGAGGTTGATCGTGGAGAAACGAGGTAAGCTGAGCCACGTACGAAGTATATTATGTGTTATATTTGTTTTGTGTGTGCCTTCTGAGGAAATTCTGGTGAGGACGAAGCGTAAAAAAATAAAAAAAAAAAAAAAAAAAATCCAACTGTTTGCTGCTTTCCTCACCACTCTGCCACTCATCTGTTCCATACTTCAATATATATATACACATATATATATATATATATATATATATATATATGTATATATATATATAGTATATATAGACAGACAATATATATATATATACATATCTATATATACATATACATATATATATATATATATATATATATATATATATGTGATGTGATATGGTTTAACGTTACACACTCCCCCCTATCGGGAGACTAGGACGGTGCCCCTCACAGAGGGCTTTGTAGCGTGGAATTTAATGAACCATGCCCTTGGTTCAACTTCGCTGGTGGCAGGATTCGAACCGCCCTCACTTTGACCTTCGCCGCAAGTAACGACGCCCTAACCGGCTCAGTTGAGACATTCTGTCAGGTTGACGTGGGTGAGAAGAGGAAACACAAGATTTTTTTTTATCCAAGTTTATTCTTGACTAGTTTTGCGTTGATCATTCTCAAAGGAATAATGTACAAGATGAGCAGAGGATATTTTGTGCATATAAGCCTCTCCCAGTAAGCGGTGCCTTTCCTCGTCACCAACATTGTTATGAAAAGGAAGATATGTTGATTACACTGGTTTGCATGAAAATTGGCCCTGATACCATTCCTGCTGATTCTTATGTGAAATGACCTCCTGAATCCGAATATGACCCTCGTTTTTCCCCATCACCCGCCGTTTTTGGGGGATCCCCCCTCCCACCTATTTTTATCACTTTTCGATAATCACTGGTCTGAAAAAAAAAAAAAAAAAAAAGAGCCCTGACACCATTCATGCTGATTCATATGTAAAATGACTTCTTAAATCGGAATATAACCCCCGTTTTTTCCCATCACCCATCTTTTTCAAGGGACTTCCCTTTTTATCACTTTTCAGTAAGGATGATAAATTAGCTGCAACAAATAATAAATGATAAATATAAAAAAGTAGAATAACAAATGTACATACATACATATACCAAGGCTTTTTCCCCCTTACAAGGGAGGTAGCCAAAAAGGGAAAGGCATAAAAACACTCCCACCCATTTCATCCCTACATACACTCCACACCCCTCCCACCCTCCCTCTCATCTGAGCACCTCCTGGATGACGGGTCATCCCTGCACCCTGCCCACCGCCCTGGGTCAGAAGCAGTGTCGCAAGACACAGCACATCCACAGCAAGGCCGCTTCATTCAATCGGCGACCCCCCCTCTCCGTCCCCCCTTGCATATAAGGAGAGGATGGGGAGAAATCCCTTCGGGCTGCGTCAAAATTTACTCACACATACTACCCCACCCCCACCCCCCTGCCCATTCCTCCTCATGCAATCACAACATCATCCATATACAACCATTCTCCACTCACCTCTGATAAATAAATAAATAAGTACCTTCATTTGGTGCTTGCTTTCCTTTTGTACCCTGAGGTAGGTCTGGTCCTGTAAGAATATATTTTTACGCCCTTTTCTAAGAGATTCCACTGCTGAAGTCGAGATCCAAGAAGTTGAGATTTACTCTTAGGTAGCTCCAAATCCCTGATAAGATCATTCAATTCTGACTGAGTAACGAGGTGAGGTTGTCGATGAGTTGCATCAGCTGAACACTCTTCATCATCGGAGGACGTATCATCATGTGATGGTCCAGGTTGTGGCCCAAAGTCTTTCAAATCCATTTCTGGCCGCAGAGTACAGTATAGGTTTTGGGGGACACTGGGATTGGCAAAGATTCGTTGTGAGGAACTGGTCTTAGAGCTGAAGGGATATTAGGATACTGAATTGTATGCTTACTTTTGCTAGAAAACCCGACGGTGGAAGTCATACAAAAATAACAATCTGTGAGATGACAGCGAGGTTCGCGCCACACCGCCACACCATGGGAACAGCAAATGACATTGATTTACGAGTACCTTTGAGCCATTTGGTCAAGCTGCTGTAACAAGTAGTACAACAAACTTTTGGAGCCCAATCCTTGTCTTGATCGCCAACTTGACAATCAAAGTAAAATTTATAAGCAGTTTTAAGAAGCAGAGTAAAGGGTTTTCGTTGCGTTTTTAAAGTCAATACCCCGCTATACATAGCAAAAGCTATCGGGATGATGTTTACACTCGCGTGACATAATTAAACAGTAAATCAATACTCGATGTTCACAACTCACATTCAAGTACTGTAATTCTCTTGGGAAAAGCCGTAAGTAAAAAAAAAAAAAAAAAAAAAAAAAAAAAAAAATTCTACCGTTTTACAGAATTTAAACAACTTGGAAACACGGAATCCACGCCCTAGACAATAGACAATAGACAGCAACGGCAAGTTGACTCCACAATCGCTAGAAGTGTACTGAAGGAAGACAATATATGGATTATAGTGCAGGACTAATACAAGTTGAAACTTGTCAAAGCATGAAAATTTCTGTGCAATCCTGTGCGCGCGAGGTATTGAGAGCACTAACGTGGTACAGAGAAACTTCCGAACTGTTGCTATATATCTTTATTATTTGGGGGTGTCCTGGGTGAGGATGAGAAGGCTGGAATCTGGAATATGTAGAAAATAAGTGAAAAATTACGAAAAATAAGAAAAAAATCGATCATCATCTATATATATATATATATATATATATAATATATATATTATATATATATATATATACACATTTTTTTTTTACAATTCAAGAGTGAAAAACCGACCCCCTCCCGGGCAAATCTACCTCCTTGCTACAACTTTATATGTTTTAGAACTTTAAACCTCTCTAGCCCCCCAAAAGAAATGTAAAAGCTAAAGTAATCTTTTTCATCCCTCCAAATTATCGAAAAGTGATAAAAATAGATGGGAGGAGGAGCCCCCCAAAACGGTGAGTGATGGAGGAAAACAGAGGTCATATTCGGATTTAGGAGGTCATTTCACATAAGAATCAGCAAATATGGTGTAAGAGCTAAAAAAAAAAAAAAAAAAAAAAAAAAAAAAAAAAAAAAAAAAAAAAAAAAAAAAAGAATATATACATATATATATATATATATAAATAGAGATAAATAAAGATAAATAAATAAATAAATGAATAGATAAATAAATGAATAAATAAACAAATAAGATAAAATAAAATAAATAAACAAATAAAATTAAATTAAATAAAAAAATTGCAGACCAGTGTTATTACAACCGATGGTAATATAAGAATCATGATAAGAAATCATAATATATAAAAATAATAGTTTGTAGAAATAATCAGAATTTGAAAATGTTGCATGGGTGATGATAATGGTGATGATGATGACGGTGATAATTATGGGGATGGTGATGATGATGGTGATAATGATGGTGTGGAAACGCGCATTGCGTTAAAAGATCTAGCCTCTATAGATCCCATGGCCAATCATCATCATGATAACGTTCAAAATTTAATACGGTGAGGTCCGCTGAGGTACGTTGAGGTCCCGTGAGATACGGTGAGATATTTAGGTGAAGCCCTGGTTCACAAGATATCTTGTATCCTGGTGGTACCTGATGTCCGCCTTGTGTCCTTTGAATCTGTTATTTAGTTCGCCATACGTCTGGCCGTAGTACGCGCTGTTGCATTCATCACAGGGAATCTTGTAGACGATGTTGGTCTTGGTGATCCTCCTCCAGATCAACTGTCCGACTTTTTCTCCCGTGTCGTCAACTGCATGTCCTGTGGGTCGTAGTGTCCTGCCGATTTCAACAGCTTTGCATAAAAATGTTCCTAACATGCCCTCTGGGTATCATAGTCTCTTAAATGCCGCGGTGGTGCACTTGATTTCTTTGTCCAGATACTCCTTGCTGCATATCCTAAGAACTCAAAGGTGAAGTCAAATGATGATCCTTGTTTTGTTTTGTTTTTTATCATTTGTGCTAAAGTAGTGAATAAAGTCGTTCTTGTTGGTCGGTTTACGATATACCTTGAATTTGACGCTGTTTCGTGACATGATGATAATGGTGTGCAAGATGGGAAGGGGCCTACGAGAAAGAGAACGACGGTTTCCATACCTTTGATATCAGCTGTTGCAGAGAGGGATTGGGAAACCACGGAAGTAGGACCTGGGATCGAATTCGGGCTCCCCGCGTTCGTGGTTTAAACGCTAGTTACTACTCTATGAGGGTTAATTCATATTGTGTGCTCTCTATATAAAATGTTTTGTAAATTCTTACTACACTGTCTAGTCACCATCCGGCACCTTTGAAGAACCACAGATCGCAGTCAGACCGTGAAGCAAGCTGTGCATTTCCTGGAAGTGTCATTTTCTCAATCTGAGCTCCAATACATTTAATGAATTTGTAGTCGTGCGTTTCATTGTTCTTTTAGTATCAATTCTCACGTATACAACATGTATAAATCTAGTTTTTCATTTCTTTTCAGATATCAATTCTATCCTTAGATATTCTCGCTAACTTATTTCTAATTCCAGAGGTATACTTTTTGTAGTGCGTTTCTTATATGGTAATATACAGGCTTCCAGTGACATTCGAGGAAACAATTATCAAGATGATGTGAGAAAGTCTTTTCCGGTTACTTAAATGAAATTAAAGTCCCCGAAATGGAGCCCCAATATTATAAGATTTTTTTTCCTTACGGGCTGTGCATTTTCTGGATAGTGTCATTTCCCATTCTGAGCTCCAATGCATTTAATGAATTTGTAGTCGTGCGTTTCATGGTTCTTTCAGTATCAATTCTCACATATACAACATGTAGAAATCTAGTTTCTCATTTCTTTTCAGATATCAATTCTATCCTCAGATATTCTCGCTAACTTATTTCTAATTCTAGAATCTAGAGGTATACTTTTTGTAGTGCGTTTCTTATATGGTAAAATACAGGCTTCTAGTGACATTCGAGGAAACAATTATCAAGATGATGTGGGAAAGTCTTTTCCGGTTACTTAAATGAAATTTAAGTCCCCAAAATGGAGCCCCAATATTATAAGATCTTTTCCTCACGGGCTTAGATTTATCTGCAAGTTCAGGAGATGGCGTTTGTGCACTCATGTAGACTTCGTTCTTCTTAAAACAAAGCTATGGCGTCATTTCTGTACGAGCACTGTTGTCCTTTTGTCTGAGAGACAAGCGCCTCGATTGTACTACGCTCTCTTTACATGGGGAGATGGAAATGTAAACATCAACACAAACAGCGGAAATTGATAGAATATTCCAACAGAAAAGATGGCAACGAGGACCAATACAAACTGAGGAAGAGAAAGCAGCTTCGTGGAGGACAAAGAGAAAGAATCGGGAGGATGCAAGGAATCTAAATACCATAAAACTCCTTTGTTCCCTCCCTCCTCCTCTGCTCTCTCCTCTCTTTCTTCTCCCTCCCTTTGTCAACTAAAAACTAATCGGTGAATCTTGTCATCAGATGACTCAAGATGTTAACACAAGCCCCGTAGTGTAACTTAAAGATTTTGTTCAAGCTAATTCACTATCCCTCTCCCACGAAATGAGAACTGAGAAACCCCTGGTAGGGCAAGTACTGTCATTTATGGCAAGCCATTGGGATTTTCTAGGCCAATGTTTAGGTCGCCTCCCCGCCTGGCCAGGTCTGTCGGGAAGCAACACAAGAAGCAAGCAGCGGGTCCCGGGAATCGAACTCACAACTACCTGCTCATGAATTCGAAACGGTATCCACTGGGCTACCGCGCAGCTCTATCAAAGCCACCGTCAAAGGAGTTTTGTTAACTGAGGGGTAAGCTGGGACAAAATGAGACCTTAAATCAAGCGCCAATTTTGTGTTCAAGAGTGGCACTCGTCGCTGAATAAAATCACATGACATTAGCTCCTTCCATGCCGGATGGCACTTTTCCTCCTATCCTGCCTGGCGTCAGGCTATTTCATTCATCTCTATGGTATCCACTCCACTTTCGATAGTGAATTTTGTCACATGCACATGACTACAGTCAGTGTTAATTAACATCAAGTAGTTGGCAAAGTGTCCGGTGCTAAATAACACAATCTTTTAGTCATTTCATCATATATTTGTTTAATTTTACTGACCAAAATCTTGTGGCCCTACAATAGACAGCAGTAGTTCTTAGGGCCCCCCATAGATTTCCCTGAAAAAACAACTTTTGACTATTGTTATGTAAGTACAGAGAAGTTCTTTTTGTCTTATGTTCTTATGGTTCTCCTTTATCACAGACGAGTGCAAGTAGAAGTACGAGTAGGATTTGGAGTAGGACTAAGAGTAGGAATAGGAGTAGGAGAAGGGGTAGGAGTAGAAGGACGAGCAAGAATAGTAGTGATAGTAGTAACAGTAATAGTAGTAGTAGAGGCACTAAGAGAGAAGTAAGCAGTTTTCAGTTTCTGTAAGTAATAAATGGTAGAAAATGTGACTCTTTTTAGATTCGTTAGAGATGGTTTTGTTGAAGATAGAAAGGCGGGGTAGTGGGGTGACGGGGAGCAGGAAGTTTGGGTGAATGGGAGGAGGGGCGTAGGACGGCTACCCAATAAATCTGACAAAGGGCTGGTCATACATCTAGAATGCTCCTCGACATTTGAAGGACCTCGGGGTAAGGGCCATCGCGAATGTCAGCATGCAAGTATAATAACAGGTGGGCCGACCCCTGCTCCAGCTAGGTATCAAATACCGGTAGGTGTTCACAGAATCTCCAGTGTACTAGGTTATGTTTGTAGCTTTGTTTGAGTGTGTTTGTACACACCTGAGTGCTTCTGCGTGCCTGTGTAATGTGTATTTTGCGACGATTTTACGTGTGCTTTGTATGTGTGTGTGTGTGTGTGTGTGTGTGTGTGTGTATGTGCGTGTGTGTGTAGTACGCGATAAACAGAGATGTGTGGGTGTGTGCATACGTGTGTGTATGTGTGTGAGTGTGTGTCTTTGTGTTAGATACTGAAAGATGTGTGCGTGCGTGTGTGTGCATTTGTGTTAGATACGGATAGGTGTTTGTTTATTTATTTGTTTGTTTGTGTGTTTGTGTGTTTGTGTGTGTGTGTGTGTGTGTGTGTGTGTGTGTGTGTGTGTGTGTGTGTGTGTGTGTGTGTGTGTGTGTGTGTGTGTGTGATTCATCTTGGTCTTTGGATCACGTGTTGGACTCGTGATCGACAGCTATTTCCCTCCCGGAAGAGAGCTCAGAGCTCGTATGACCGATCTGTGGGTAATGCTATGACCTTATACGCACACACACACCCAACTCCCCGCCCACGAGAGTTGGAGTAACGACTCGAAGCGCAGCAATACTGAAATAATTTCAGCCCTGCTTGTGTTTGTATTTACCTAGTCATAGTATACAGGATTTGTCCTTGGGGTTCCATCTCTCTTTCCATTTATCAAACTTTTCCTGGACTTCAATTATATTGTTAGGTTGGGTTGTATTTTCTTCCTACTATTCTCCTGGTTACCACTATATAGTCCATTAACGCCCTGTCTACCACTCTTCCATCCGCCACTTTCTCCCTTGTGTACTTATGCTTGACTTTCTTCCTAAACACTGTATTTGCTATCATCAACTCTCTTTCTAGACACATCTCCACAATCAACTCTCCACTACGATTTTTCCTGGAAATCAACACTTCCCAACCACTCCGTCTTTTGGTTCTTTTTCTATCCTAGCATTAATGTCTCCCAACACCACTTCACTGACATTTCTTCCTAAACTCTCTATGCACTCATTTAAATCTACCCAATAAGCCTCCGTTTCCTCTACAATATTTTTCACTACCAGACCCATATGCACTTACAAAAACCCACATCTCCCTTCCCAGTTTCGACTTCATCCACATTAACCTTGAAGAAACCTCCTTCCACTCCACCACACTTACCTATCTCTTTATTTACCTGTATAGTCACCTCTTCTCTACCTTTTTCTGTCTTCACTCCCGAGATCCTTCCCACTATGCTCCCAAACTCAAACTCACCCCTCCCTTTCAACCTAGTTTCACTTAATGCCAATACATCCATCTTCCTTCTCACAAACATACTACCAATCCCATCCATTTTACTCTCATCTGTACCGCACTCACACACATTAAAAGACCCAGACCTTAGGGTTCAGGTTGGAAAACTCCTATTATGCTATAGGAATGTCCCCTTTAGGACTATAGGGAGAAGGATGCCTAATCCCATTCCCGTCCCGTTTTTGTCGCCTCATACGACTCAAGTGTAAATACTTGGTGGCAGTACTCTTTTCTCCCACCGCAGGGTTCGGCGAAATGAGTAAAATGAATATTCAGAGAAGTGATACAGGACAGTAACAAGAATGGAGGGACAGCATAATGGAGGGACAGGTTGAGTATCATAAAGTATCATCATTTCTCTATGAATAGATATTTCCTCTACCACAGACAAAATGATGTGTGGCTCTGGTCCGTAGGGGCGCCCAATATAGACCCTAAAGTATCAGCTGCATACTACCGAGCAGCTGATACTTTAGGGTCTATAAAGGGCGTCCTTACGGATCACAGTGACACGTCTTTTTGGCTTTGATAGAGGAAATCTATATTCATAGAGAAATGATGATACTTTATCATACAGCTACTGTACCTCCATTATGCTGTCCCCCACTCTTAACTCTGTCCTGTACTACTTTTCTGAATATTCATTTCCTTCTTTCACCAAACCCTGTGGTAGGGAAAAAAAGAATACTACCACCGAGTGTTTTCACTTGAGTCATAAAAAGCGACAAAAACGGGACGGGGATGGGACTAGGCATCATACTTTTTTGTAGTCTCAAAAGGGACATTCCTAAAAAAAAGCAAATGCATAATAGGGCCTGGGAGGAGTTTTCCAGCTATAATGTTGAGGTTTGGGTGTCTTAATATGCGTGGATGTGGTAAGCATGAGAGTAAAAGGGAAGAGATAGGCAATATATTTGTTGGAATAAAGATGAATGTATTGGCATTGAGTGAAGCTAAGTTAAAATGGAGGGGCGAATTTGAGTTTGGGAGTGTAGTTGGGAGGATGTCAGGAGTGAAGATAAGACGAGAGAGAAAAGGGGTGGCTGTACTAGTAAGTGAAGAGGTAGGTAAACGTATGATGGAGTGGAAGGAGATTTCTTCAAGGTTGATATTGATGAAGTTGAAACTGGGAAGAAAGATTGTGTCTTTGTAAGTGTATATGGGATGTGTATGGGACCGGTAGTGAGAAGAGTGTAGAGGAAAGGGGATTTTTTGATAGATTTATTTGAGTACATAGAGGATTTAGGAAATTTAGGAAATGAAACAATAGACGGAGTGAATAAGAAGTGTGGAGTGTCAGGAAAAAATCGTAGTGAAGAGTTGATGGTGGAGATGTGTCTAGAGAGTTGATGATAGCAAATACAGTGTTTAGGAAGAAAGCCAAGCATCAGTACACATGGGAGAGAGTGGTGGATGGAAGGATGGTATATAGGGGTTTAATGGAGGATGTCAGGAGTGAAGAGAGGACGAGAGAGAGAAGTGGTGGCTGTACTAGTAAGTGAAGAGGTAGGTAAACGTGTGGTGGGGTTGAAGGAGGTTTCTTCAAGGTTAATGTGGAAACTGCGCAGGGAGATATGGGTCTTTGTAAGTGCATATGGTACGGGTAGTGAGAAGAGTGTAGAGGAAAGGGAGACTTTTTGGTTATATCTATATGAGTGCATAGAGAGACTAGGAAGAAATGTCAATGTAGTGGTATTGGTAGGTCTTAATGCTGGAGTAGGAAATGAACCAATAGACGGAGTGGATAGGAAGTGTGGAGAGCCAGAAAAAAACCGTATTGAAGAGTTGATGGTGGAGATGTGTCTAGAAAGAGAGTTGATGATAGCAAATACAGTGTATAGGGAGAAAGTCAAACATAAGTACACATGAGAGTGAGTGGTGGATGGAAGGGTGGTGTATAGGGTTTTAATGGACTACATGGTAGTACCCAGGAGAGTAGAAATATTTTTTGATGTACATGTCCGAAGGGGAGAGAGGGGGGGGGGGGAAATATCAGATCATTTTTTTGTGGAAGGTAAGTTGAGAGTGGAGGATAGATGGAGGGAGAGGAAAAGGACAGAAGGCAGAGAGGTGCTTAGAGTAAACTGCTTAAATGAGAAAGAAAAGGAGAAGGAGTACAAGAAGAAGCTGAGAGAGGAGTGGGAGGGGGTGAAGGATTGAGTAGAACTAGGAGTGGAGGAAGAATGGGAATGGTTCAGGGAGGGAGTCATAATGTTACAAAATATGACGAGAGAATCATACGAGAAGTAGAAAGAAAAGAGAAGAGAAGTAATGCATAAGATAAAGAAGGCAAAGAGGAGAGCAGATGTGAAATGGGGTAACAGTATGACAGAACATTTTAAAAGTAATAATTAATATTTTGTAATGGAACAAGCACCCGGCTGCGCCGGCCCGGGCTAAGGGTACTTGGCCTGCGGCGCTGCTCGCGCTGCTCGCTGCTTCCTTGGGGCGCCCCGCCGCTCGTGCTGGGGGCGCCCGCCGTTCCTCCGGGGGGCGCCCCGCCGATCCTCCTGGGGCGCCCCGCCGTGCGTGCTGGGGGCGCCCCGCCGCTCGTGCTGGGGGCGCCCCGCCGTTCCTCCTGGGGGCGCCCCGTCGATCCTCCTGGGGGCGCCCCGCCGATCCTCTGGGGGCGCCCCGCCGATCCTCTTGGGGGCGCCCCGCCGATCCTTCTGGGGGCGCCCCGCCGCTCCAGCTGGTGGGCGCCCCGCCGATCCTTCTGGGGGCGCCCCGCCGTTCCTCCTGGGGGCGCCCGGCCGATCCTCCTTGGGGCGCCCCGCCGCTCCTCCTGGGGGCAACCGGCCGATCCTCCTGGGGGAGCCCCGCCGATCCTCTTGGGGGGGCCACGCCGTTCCTCCTGGGGGCGCCCTTCCGCTCCTCCTGCTGGGGGCGCCCCCGCGCATCCAGTTGGGGCGGCCCCGCCGCTCCTCCTGGGGGCGCCCCGCCGATCCTCCTCGTAAAATTCTGGAAACATTGTACTATGCTCTGATTTCAACATCTGAAGTTGTTTACAGTTTTTCAACACTACATTTTTAATTATCTTCTTAGTGTTTATCACCCATTTCCAAAAATGTCTCTGTCTTCGTTTCTTAGCAGCAAAAGACTCCGGCATCTTTACACCGCGCCACTGCCCACAGGTGTCCCC
>NW_027467712.1:2241352-2243852 GCF_046742065.1 Oratosquilla oratoria
CACTACGGTAAATATAACAAAAGAAACAATTAAAAGGTGTATAGACAAACTCAAAGTTAATAAAACACCAGGGCCTGACGGTTGGCATCCAAGAATCTTAAAGGAAATGAAAAATGAGATTGTTGTTCCATTAGAAATTATTTTCAAGAAATCCATCATATCCGGAGATGTCCCAAGAGAATGGAAGCTAGCTAACGTTACTCCCATATTAAAAAAAGGTGACAAAAAGAAACCAAATAACTATAGGCCTATTAGTTTGACTTCGATCGTAGGAAAAATAATGGAAACTATCATCAGAGATGCTATCGAATATCATTTAGAAAGTAACCGTTTGATAAATGATAGCCAACATGGTTTCAGACGGAAACGTTCTTGCGTGACTAACTTACTCGAATTCTACAACACAGTTGTCTCGAATTATGACAAAAGAAACAATATAGATTTAATATATCTAGACTTTGCAAAAGCTTTTGATACCGTCCCACACGAAAGACTACTTACTAAATTAGCTTTGCATGGAATAAGTGGTAGCCTATTAGGTTGGACTAGTAATTGGTTGAAAGGTCGAAAACAGAGAGTTGTTTTAAATGGAAAAACTTCTGGATGGAAAAGTGTTGCAAGTGGAGTTCCTCAGGGTTCCGTTCTTGGGCCACTTCTATTCATAGTATATATAAATGATATAGACCATGGACTAAAATCTACTGTTTCCAAATTTGCTGATGATACAAAACTGTGCGGAGTGGCAAATGATCACTCAAACCAATTAGATATTCAAGAAGATTTAGATAAATTACAGCAATGGTCTGAAAAGTGGCTAATGAAATTTAACACAAGTAAATGCAAGGTAATGCACATAGGTAAAAATAACAGCAAGTACGATTACAAGTTATTTGGAAATTCGTTAACAAAAGTGGATAGTGAAAAAGATCTCGGCGTAATTATCAGTAACGACCTCAAATCATCCAAGCAGTGTATTTCAGCCTCTGAGAAAGCAAATAAGATTCTGGGATTGATTGCGCGATCTTTTGATTTCAAAAGTCCATCACTCATTAACAAGCTATATAAATCGTTAGTTCGTCCACATTTGGAATATGCTGTTTCCGTATGGTCACCGAATCTCATTAAAGACATTGACAGACTGGAAAAAGTACAACGGCGAGCCACAAAACTGATTCCAAATATCAAAAATAAATCATACGAAAATCGACTTAAGCACATGAATCTGTTTTCCCTAAAAAAGCGTAGACTCAGAGGTGACTTGATACAGGTCTTTAAGATTTTAAAGGGAATTGACAACATCAAAAGTGACCAAATTTTCACATTGAATGAGAATCAGACAAGAAACAATGGTCTCAAACTGTCCGGAAATAGATTCAATTTGGAAGTAGGTAGAAACAGCTTTGCCAACCGTGTAGTTAATGAATGGAATAAACTTCCTGCACAGGTAGTGCAATGTAGTTCAGTTCGAAGCTTTAAGAATCATTTAGATAAATACCTAAGTAAGATGCTGTAATTAATATAATTTATGTTATATTATTTGCTTTTGTTTTGTTATAATTTGTCTGTCTGATTTTCATTTATTATTAGTTGTGTGTCAATTTGTTATCATTTGCTGTTTGCCTGTTTGTTTGTTGTTCAACTGTACCAATGCATTTATTTATGTATTTTAATTGTTATTTACATTGTTATAGTTTTAATTTATTATTAATATATATATATGTATGTGTGTATGTGTGTATATGTATATATATATATATATATATATATATATATATATGATTTTTTTTTGCATCCGACCTAGATATGGATCAAAAGGTCTCCTGTCGGCATGCTTTGCCTTTGTAATCCTTTGAGAGAGAGAGAGAGAGAGAGAGAGAGAGAGAGAGAGAGAGAGAGAGAGAGAGAGAGAGAGAGAGAGAGAGAGAGAGAGAGAGAGAGAGAGAGAGAGAGAGAGAGAGAGAGAGAGAGAGAGAAGGAGAGAGAGAGAGAGAGAGAGAGAGAAGGAGAGAGAGAGAGAGAGAGAGAGAGAGAGAGAGAGAGAGAGAGAGAGAGAGAGAGAGAGAGAGAGAGAGAGAGAGAGAGAGAGAGAGAGAGAGAGAGAGAGAGAGAGAGAGAGAGAGAGAGAGAGAGAGAGAGAGAGAGAGAGAGAGAGAGGAGAGAGAGAGAGAGAGAGAGAGAGAGAGAGAGAGAGAGAGAGAGAGAGAGAGAGAGAGAGAGAGAGAGAGAGAGAGAGAGAGAGAGAGAGAGAGTGAGAGAGGTGGAGTTGAGGTAAGGGAACGGAGGAGAAAATAATAAAAGAATATAAAGTGTCGAGGGAGGAGTAGGATAACACGCACGAGAATGAGGAACGAGAAAATGGGTGAGTGAAAGGGGGTCGTGGGGGTGACAAATTGAAATAAAAGAAAAGGTAGAGTAAGAGCAATATATAGAATGAAGAGGAAAAGACAGGGCGATGGAATAGGTGAATAGGAGTTGAGGAAGAATGGATGAAAGAGGGAGA
>NW_027467712.1:2251352-2261352 GCF_046742065.1 Oratosquilla oratoria
GAGGCAGGATTCATGCCAGTTAATGCAGTTATAACCTAGATCCTGTATTGGAAAAAATAAATTGATACACTCCACTTCACATTAGAATAATCACATCGTCACAATATCCCTCTGATATTTATATTCTGTAATGCCTGTGGTTAGGGTCGAAATTTCAAAGTGCTACGATCTGATCCAAGTTAATGATGGTGACAGGGAATTCATTCCCAAACTTTATGATGGTAAAGGAATCGGAGTTGCATTAAGTATAGGGACGTGGGATGCACCTTCTATCTCGTCTCTCAAGCCTCCCCAAAACCAAAAATCGTTACCTCGAAAATTCAAATTACTTTGATTGCATCTGAGCTGACGAAAGTGACAGTGAACCCATCTCTGAACTTTATGGTGGCAAAGGAACTGAGATTTCATAGCATATGGACGTGGGATGGACCGTCCATCTTCTCTCTCACCCCTCCCCAGAATAAAAATCCAATGTTCGACGTCATTTCTACCAGCATCGGTTGAAAATGTCCACATCTCCTCCAAAAGTGAAATAAAACAATATAGAATAACTACAAAGTAATGTCGTAACACATTCGTAAAATTCAACAAGAAACCACTGTGTTGGATAAGAATAAATGAAATAGATGATATCCATATATTTCATTTCTTCTTATCCAACACAGTGATTTCTTGTTGAATATCGAATAAGTTCAATTGATAAAAAAAATAAATAAAAACTACCTGTAACGTGCCAATCACGGGGTTGATTTCGATCATGGTTCACACAGTGCGGACCTACCAGCTGCCCCCCCTCTGACTTCTTGCTCTGGAGGACCTAGCACACAGCTAAGCGACTCTTGGCTTGAGCACCTAACAACTACTTCACCTCACCCACCCCTTTTCACCTTAACCCACCTTATCTCACATCATTTCATCCTTCCCTGCCTCAACCCAAGACGACATGACGGCAGACTACACTATTTCCGCACTCCGTACGTCCTTCTTCCCTCCACACCACGAGTACGAGTGTACTCTTCAGAATGTTGGTACCTCGTCCGTAAGCTTTCTTCCTTTACAGAGAAATTTCTTCTCCAATTTGTGAATAAAAAAACTCCGTCCACCTTACTCCAGGCTCCTTCTTACTTCCAATTCCACTAATCTACTTACTCTCCTTCTCTCTCTCCTTCCCTTCCTCCCTTCTTTTCCTCTTCCAGCTCTCCCTCCTTTTCCTCGTCCTCCTCCTCCTCCTCCTCCTCTCCTCCTAAGCATCAAAATCTTTACTCGCTCTTTTCCTTTAACCTTTTCTTTCTCTTTTCCTCCCTACCTCCTCCCTATTCTCCTCCTTTTCCTCCTCCTCCCCCACTTCTTCTCTCCAACTTCTGTTTCCTTTCTTTTGCTTTTCTCCTCCTCTTGTCACTTGTCACGGACTAGCATTTATATTTGAGTTTGTGTATCAAACCACGACCGCGTTTTTTATCAGTTCCTTTAATCCAGTAGCTTGCATGTCTAATTTGCCTTTTAAAGGATTTTCTGTCTTCACTAGGGTAAAAAAAAAAAAAGGTGAGGTGCAAAAAATACTTAATTTACATTATATAAAAATATAAATTCTAACTTACTCTAGACAGAGGGTATGAATAGGGCGTGAGCGTGGGAGTCAGGTCACGGCCCGCGTCCCTTCCTTTTTATACGAGGGCGCACTACACAAGTGCCAACGGCAAGTGCTAACGGCAAGTGCCAACGGCAAGTGCCAACGGCAAGTGCCAATTTGTTACATTTATAAGCCTAATCTATTTCTATTTACCTGGCTTTACACAATCCATCTACTTCTTTATTTTTGTGTGAAGAAGGATTATAATTTATCAATCGTTACCTATCAGAACTAATTGAAGTATTAAGATACATACACAGATATACTAGTTTTATGCGCCATCGTTGTTTAGATGCCCTCTAACCTTTTGTGTAGACAGCTCCAGTTATGCACTCCTCCGGCGTCTGCAAAGCAAAAACTCCTATAACTGGTCATTTATCATACATTACTTATGTTTATAATCCCATATCTCATTATATAGCTTTAGATATCCTATTAGTAGTCGAATTCAACATCCATACGCACTTTCGTTAAAGATGGCGAACAATGGGCTCTTGCTAGGATGTGGCTTATGGCGCCACACTCACGTCTCTTTGTGTTATTGTGACACGTCATGACACATGACACGTCATGGAATATGACACCCTCCTCTCCATCCTCCCCGTCTTCCTCTTTCCCGTTTTTCTTCAAACCCTCCGCTCTGTTTCCCACATGTTCCTTATTCCCTTCATTATAAAGTGGCAATTTTCCTTTTATCATGGCTGTCGCCAAGCTCTCTCACTCATCTCCGTGGCACCCTCTGGCAACAAACAGCTTCCATGCTATCTCGATTAACCCCTTCCGTATCGGGTGTTGCCAGAAGTTTTATTTTCCATTCATTTCGGTAGCAAACGGAATGGGTAACCACCCGAAGAAGACCAGCAGGGAGACCCAGGACCAGATGGATAAAAGGTGTTGAGGAAGCATTAGAAACAAGAGACACAAATTTACCAGAAGTACAAGAAAGAGAGACATATGAGGATAGAGACGGATGGAGAAGACTAGTGAAGAACTGCCCTTGACAGGATTATTCCTACCAGGCGTAGGGTGAGAAAGGTGAGAAAGCAAAGGGGTGAGGTCCTTGCACTTTTACCAGGCCCACTTTCTTTTATTTTCCCAGCTCCATTGCCAACCGACCACCACCCCTACCCCCGCATCCCGGTCCCTTTACCACCACACCCTCCCTTCCTCCTTTCTTCCTTACCTCAGCCTCGTCTCAATAGCGTTAACGAAATACAGCAGTGCGGCTTAATGACCTGGTTCATGATTAGGCCTGCTGAAATTAGAATTGATAAAATATTGAAAATAGAGAGATGAATAGATAAATGAATAATTGAATAGATGAATAAGCAGACGAATAAATCAATTAATAGCTAACTAAATAGATATACACAAGTAAAGAAATGAAATGAAATGAATTAGTATATGGATAACTAGGTAAATAAATAAATTAATGAATACAGGTAAATAAACAACATAATAAATCAACAAATATATAAATTGATAAATAAGTAAATAGATATATAGATAAGTGAATACACAAGTGAATAGATAAATGAATAGATAAATAAATAAAAAATAAATAAATACAAGCCGCGGGCTTCGCCCTCCCTGGTTTACCGGGGGCTTGACTGCGCAAACAGCGGCCGACGGCCGCAGCGCTCCGCGCTCTAATCCCACGATAGGGATCCTGTGCTGGGGATCCCGTGTTTGGGTTCCGCCCCGAGGCCGAGGCCGAGGCCGAACCTAAGGGACATTTTTTCCTGGCCATTTCAAGGGAACATGACGACCACTGAGGACTTGGGACCACTGAGGACTTGCGACCACTGAGGACTTGCGACCACTGAGGACTTGCGACCACTGAGGACTTGCGACCACTGAGGACTTGCGACCACTGAGGACTTGCGACCACTGAGGATTTGCAACCACTGGGGACTTGCGACCACTGAGGACTTGCGACCACTGAGGAATTGCGACCACTGAGGAATTGCGACCTTTGAGGACTTACGACCTCTGAGGACTTGTTACCTTGGAGGGCTTGAACTTATGACCACTGAGGACTTGTGACCACTGAGGACTTGCGACCACTGAGGACTTGTGACCACTGAGGACTTGCGACCACTGAGGACTTGCGGGCTTTGAGGACTTACGACCTTTGAGGACTTGTTACCTTGGAGGACTTGTTACCTTGGAGGACTTGTTATCTTGGAGGACTTGTTACCTTGGAGGACTTATCACCTTAGAGTACTTATTACCTTGGAGGACTTATTACCTTAGAGGACTTATTACCTTGGAGGACTTATTACCTTGGAGGATTTATTACCTTGGAGGATTTACAACCTCGTAGGACTTGCAACTTCAGAGGACTTGCACCCTCGTAGGACTTACGACCTCGGGGGACTTGCAGCCTCGAAGGGGTTACAACTTCGGAGGACTTGCGACCTTTGAGGACTTGCGACCTTTGAGGACTTGTTACCTTGGAGGACTTGTTACCTTGGAGGACTTGTTACCTTGGAGGACTTGTTACCTTGGAGGACTTGTTACCTTGGAGGACTTATCACCTTAGAGTACTTATTACCTTGGAGGACTTATTACCTTAGAGGACTTATTACCTTGGAGGACTTATTACCTTGGAGGACTTATTACCTTGGAGGATTTATTACCTTGGAAGATTTACAACCTCGTAGGACTTGCAACTTCAGAGGACTTGCACCCTCGTAGGACTTACGACCTCGGGGGACTTGCAGCCTCGAAGGGCTTACAACTTCGGAGGACTTGCACCCTCGGAGGACTTGCACCCTGAGGACTGGCACCCTCGGAGGACTTGCACCCTCGGAGGAATTGCACCCTCGGAGGAATTGCACCCTCGGAGGATTTGCACCCTGGGAGGACTTGCACCCTGGGAGGACTTGCACCCTGGGAGGATTTGCACCCTCGGAGGACTTGAACCCTGGGAGGACTTGCACCTTCGGAGGACTTGCACCCTCGGAGAACTTGCACCCTCGGAGAACTTACAGCCTCGAAAGGCTTACTGCCTCGGAGAACTTGCACCCTCGGAGAACTTACAGCCTCGAAAGGCTTACTGCCTCGGAGAACTTACGACCTCGGAGGGCTTACAGACCCCCCTCTCCAAGACATGTAACATTTTTAAAATGTGTCACCTTTGAAATGGTTTAATTCTTATTATTAGTAGAAATAGATAAGTAAGGAGATAGATAAACTGACGAACGATGGAATAAACATAAAGAGGTAAAATGACAAATAGGTAAACAGAAAAATAACTAATGATCAGATAAATGAATGAATGGATGCATGAATAAATAAGTAGAATACAAAGTAGATGTGTAATTAAGTTTATAATCCATTAAAGAAACAGACACTTAAACGAATAAGATATGCACAAGTTTGATAGCTTTTCATATAGGCATTTCACGAGGTATAAGTTCTCAAATATATAATTTACATTTATTTCTATAATTTTTATTTGTGTTTGAGATGCCGTAGGTAACTAAAAACAACAACTTATTTCATGATACTTTGATCACGTGGAACCCAAATCGTGGGCGAGCTTCCCCTAATGTCTTTGTATTTGAAATTTAGCAAATGCTGTGTCAAAAAGACGGCAGGCACTTTTGACTTGTTCGTTTTTATTTTTCATTGCCTCGCTTGTGTGTTGATTCGTTACTTTTTTGTTATATATTTTTCATTTTGTGTATTCTTTTTGGCAAAATTTAGACGCGAATTCGAGTCCTGCATATCTTTCTGATTCCCAGCACTGTTTGTTTCTAGCCCCTGCAGTCCAGGCAAATAAGGCAAAGGTGACAATTTCGATCAAAACCACACGCCTTCTGGTGTTTGCTCCTTTCTGTCATTTTCATTCTGTTTTCCTTCCTCTCTAGCTCTCTTTCTATCTCTATAACTTTAAGTCTATTTATGTATTTTAACTTTTCATATTTGAACATTTCTGGCTTTGCCTAGAGCACAATTGATAATTAGAAGATGTTGACGTTTAAATAGCTCCATTACGATTACCCTGTTTATTACGTTTCTTGTTCCACTTACTTCCTGGGGATTTAATTCAGCTGAAGGTAAGACCCTATGCAGGATGAGGGGTTGGACTGATGCCTGGGTAATATCGTTACTGATAACGTGGATGTAGGCTAGGTGACCTTTGGTCGTTTTTTTTCAGAAAAGCCAAAGAATTTAATGTAATTTTCAGAAAAGGCAAATGCATGAAGCATTTGCGAGAAAAATTGGAGAGATATTTTGAAGCCGTACACTGTATTGAAGATGAGTCTTTTGTATCCCAAGCCTCATTTCATAAAGTCTAAAATCTTTGTTGGAAGATATAAATATCGGAAATATAAGAAGAAAAAAATGAATGAATGAATGACTAAAGGAATAAAATGATATATTAACTGATGATATGAAATAAATGAAGAAAGTTAAGTAGATAGTAGTATGGCAAACCTCATTTCATAAAGTCTAAAATCTTTGTTGGAAGATAAAAATATTGGAAATATAAGAAGAAGAAAAAAATGAATGAATGAATGAATAAAGGAATAAAATGATAGGTTAACTGATGATGAGATGAAATAAATGAAGAAAGTTAAGTAGATAAATACATAGACAATATAAACAAATATATAAATAAATAAATGAATAAATAAATAGATTAATAAATAAGTTTATAAATAAAGAGATAAATAAATGAAAGTAAATGACTGAATAGATAAGTAAAAACAACCAGTCAACTAAATATTCATAAATAAATAAATCAATATATAGATGAATAGATATAAAAACATATAAGTAAATAGATAAAAATATGAATATATTATTGAACAAATTTGCAAATGCAAAAGAAAAGATACATAAACCAATGAATAAAATTAGAAATATAGATATTTATAGATAAGTCAACGAAATAAAGTAAAAAATAAGGAATAAATGAATAGACAATTAAATGAACAATAAATAAATAAGCATAAGCAAAGACATAAATAGATACATAGATAACTAAGTTGATGAATATAAATAAACGAACAAATGAAAAGGTAAATAACTTAGTGAATCAATACATTAACAATTAAACAAATAAATGGAAAAATAGATAAATAAATGAATGAATGAATACATTTACAAAAACAAAAATATAACATTTGAGAATTATTCTAAATGCGACATATTTCAGAGAAATGTAGATTTGGCATTGTTCCCTAATAACAGTGCTATTCGAAGAAATGAATTATTTTTCTTTTGCTAAGAAATTCCATGTTTCTGAGGTAATTAATATTTTTATAGTATGATATTTTTCTCAATTTGCTGAACCAAACTAAGTGAATTTTTTTCCCTATAACTATGCACATATACCCCGGAAATTTCTTGGTTACGAAAAATACAATATTGTTGAATCCGTCGACGCCAATGAAAAAGTATATATTTGTGTAAACATAAATAAGAAAAACATTCTTTATATTTCCGGTTTAGAGTAAAGAGTATAGGCTAAAAGATATATTTTGGTTTTGTGGAGTAAAAAGTCAAATTACTATGTACCAGAGTCGAACTGGAAGCTTATTTTCGTGATACATTTTTTTGATTAAGTAAATTTCTTCATTGAACACCTATAAAATCGGGACACTCTAATGCTAAGAATCACTACTGGATACCAGAGATACTAATATTCTGTATATTAATAAAAAAAAATCTTCAAATTTTAGCGATTTCCTAATCTTAGATGCTCGCTGGCCGGCGGAGGCTGAGGTGACGATAATTCGAATCCTGCCTCCAACGAGTTGAACCAAGGACATGGTTCATTAAATTCATCGCTACAAAGTCCTCTGTGAGGGGTATCGTCTTAGCCTACTGATAGGGGGAATTCGCGATGTTAAGCCGAATCATTATCCTAATTTTAGATATTCCCAATAGAGAATCATGTCACTGCCCTTTGTTCATTCACACAGTGTGACCCTCTGAGTGCCTTCCAGCTGGTCTTCTTTCCTCACACATTTGGACGCAGAAACCGCTGGTCCACCTTGGTGGGATGCACCGAACTGGCAGTTGCCGACAAGTCTATCAGTAGAAATCCCATGTGTGAAGACGAAGCCTTTATAAGCACTAATAAAGGCTACGTCTTTACTTGACGTTTCTTTTAATGTACCGCCTTCTTTCTCAAATAAGAAATACAATAGATTAGAGTGCTGGTATCAGATGCATACAAGATGCTTCCTTGTTTCACAAAGATGCGAGATTCTCATCTCTTATACGGTTCTCCTTGCATAGAAACCCTTTTGGCATCCGCACAAGGCAGTGCGGAGGGTAGATAACTTTATAGATGGGGATGACAGGTGGTAATGAACACTGAACTGCCTAGTATAGGCCTTATGGTCTCTTACAGTCTCCTCCATTCTTATGTTCTTATTTTAAGACTGAAATTAGCGAGTGACGCCAAGCTGCCAGCAAGTTTTCTTTTGGTATGTGTCAGGCTCGTATTAGTGACGCTTAGCCTATCCTAACACTCCTTTGGGGCTATCTCTATTATTCCCTTCCGTGCCTGGTGGCGCTACATTTATTTTGGCTGTTGCCAGAATGTTGTACTGGTCATTGTCTTCAATATCATAATAACCATACTAACTGTATGTAATTAACTTGCAAAGTACTGTAACTAGTGTATACTGGTACCTATTCTAGGACTGGTTGCGCGATCCTTTGACTTCAAAATCCATCTCTCATTAACAAGCTATATAAATCGTTAGTTCGTCCACATTTGGAATACGCTGTTTCCGTATGGTCACCGAATCTTATTAAAGGCATTGACAGATTGGAAAAAATACAACGGCGAGATACAAATCTGATTCTAAATTTAAAAAATAAATCATACGAAAATCGACTAAAACATATGAATCTGTTTTTCCTAAAAAAGCGTAGACTCAGATATGACTTGATACAGGTCTTGAAGATTTGACAAAATTTTCACACTGAATGAGGATCCGACAAGAAATAATGGTCTCAAACTGGCAGAAATAAATTCAATTTGGAAGTGGGTAGAAACAACTTTGCCAACCGTGTAATTAATGTATGGAAAATCTTCCTGCAGAGGCAGCGCAATGTAGTTCATTTCGAAGCTTTAAGAATTGTTGAGATAAACACCTAAGTAAGATGCTGTAATGTCTGCCATTTGTTTTATATTATTTGTTTGTTATTACTGTATTTGTTTGTTTATCATTAATTGCTTGATTTTCATTTATCATTATTTATCTGTCAATTTATTATTATTTACTATTTACCTGTTTGTTTATTATTCAACTATACCTACGCATTTATTTATTTTATTTATTATTATTTATATTACTATATATTTTTATTTATTTATTTGTTTAGCAATATATATATATATATATATATATATATATATATATATATATATACATTATATATATATATATATATATATATATATATACATTATATATATATATATATACATATATATATATATATATATATATATATATATATATATATACACTTCGCATCCGACCTAGTTATGGACCAAAAGGTCTCCTGTCGGCATGCTCCTCATTTGTAATCCTTCGTAAACTATTGGAACCTGCGCACTCTGTGAATAACTTGTTGTCTAGAGGCAGATCCAGACCATAAGCTTCCAATCCCTCCTTCATATATTGTTGTTGTTATAGGATGTTGCTCACAAGCGCATTTAACTACGTAAACAATATCGCACCACCGTCGAACGTTATCTTATATTTCATGTCTTGGTCCAGTTAGTCGATTGTGTTTAAAGTTTAGTTAATATTACTTTTATTTCTTTTATCTATTTTGCTATTCTTTACTTATCATTATCATTATTTTCTTGTATACAAATGCAGTCAGGTTTATTTCGCTGGAGAAGATAGACATTTCTCCCAGTTTGGGGATGATTCCTCAGCAGCTCCACTGTATGATTGCATGGTTTGTTGTGATATGGTGGTTGTTTTTAGGTCGTATAATTTTGGCGTTAATGAAAGACTTATTGGTTACTGCAGTCGAAAGTGTGTCAGCGTGCTCATGTATCGTTTTTGGGAGGAGGGGGATCTGGTTAAGGTGTGTCTGAACTTGACAGATACTCATCCATTCCACTTAGGTCTGATGGGGGCATTGGGAGGTCTAACAGGCTTACATAGGGTTTGTGTTTGGTGTGTGTAGCTGGTACTGGGGGAGGATGGGTTCCTGCTTGTACCTCTAGTCTGAAGCTACGAATTCTCTAATGTATATTGTGGATGGAAATTTACTTTTCATGTTTGAAGAAAGAATTGTTTGTTGGAATTTTTGCGGTGGGGAGTTTATGTACTCCGTTACGTATTCTGGAGCGCTGAGTGTTTTCCTGGGGTGAAA
>NW_027467712.1:2266352-2268852 GCF_046742065.1 Oratosquilla oratoria
AAATTGTAAGAGGAGCACAGCTCCAACAGTGTGTAGACTAGATAAATAGAACGAGGTAAATGCAAACACATCTGTATTTCTGTGATAAACACACAGGAAATGATGGAAAGTAGGACAAACTACAGTAATGTAGTCACACGAAATGCAATATTACGAGAAAAATAAAGTATGAGGGACATAACAAATGATTAAATATAAAGACAATGCGTATATATATATATATATATATATATATATATATATATATATATATACATATATATATATATATATACACATGTATATATATATATATGAATATAATATATACACATACATATATACTATTGTATATATATACATATATATGTATATATATATATATATATGTATATATATGTATATTTACATATATATACATACATATATATATGTATATATATATATGTAGGTATATATATATACATATAATTTATATATGTATATATATATATATATACATATATATATATATATATATGTACATATACATACATATACAGATATATTTATATACAAGTATATATACAGTATATATATATATATATATATATATATATATATATATACATACAACGGCTATTCCAGCAGTACCATACGGAAATGGACAAAAGCACGACCCACCGACACCCCACAACAGAGACCACATATCACACCTAGTCACTATCCCCTACATCAAAGGAGCTTCAGAGGTTACTGCTAGAGTCTTACGTGACAAAGGAATACAAGTAGCACACAAACCCCGCAACACCTTACACAGAAATCTCACCAAAGTAAAAGACACCGAAGAACCTACTCAACAGGCCGGTGTAGTTTACCAAATAAGCTGCACGGACTGTGACACGGTTTACGTAGGAGAAACACAAAAGAAACTATCCACTAGAGTACAAGAACACCAACGTGCAGTTAGACGAGAAGATCCGAAATCGGCCCTGTACAAACACACTACAGAACACCAACACATGATTGATTGGGATGGAGTTACAACTCTACATAAAGAAAATAACAAAAAGAAAAGACTATTCCTCGAAGCATGGGAAACTAAGAGCAACTGCATAAACAGGTGCATTGACCTCAACCCTATTTATCTAGGCACGAGGAGTAACACAGGCTAATTCCTTTGTTCTGTTTTCTTTTTCTCCATTGCTTCTTTTCGATCTGTCGTTTGTTCACCAGTTGGCTTTTGGCTGACTTCCTTTCTCGTAAGCGGTCTCCCAATGCACCTCTTCGACTCCCCCCACCCTTCCCGTGACTTTACATTTGTAGTTTGCTTCCCTTTTTTCTACGGTCATCTTCTTTGCTTTTTATTTGTCTGCTTGTAATGTAGTCATTTGTTATTGAGCCCCCCCCCCTTTTTTTCCGCCTGTCCACCACTTCCTACTTCGGCGGACATTTGGTCCACCTTCTTTCTTTTACGTCTTTGAATTAGGTTCTGTATTTACTTTTGGGTTTCGTTTTGATGTTTTTTGTCACACTGCCATTTACTCTTTGTATTTTGTTTGGTTTTATTTGTTTGGTTGTAATTTAGCCGTTTACCCCCCCCCCTGACATTTCGTTGCGGACATTTGCTCCTTGTTGTATGTTCTGAAGTATTCACGTTAGTGTCACGCTGAGTCTTTTTGCTACTTTTGTTTTTGTTCACAGCCATGTATTTTTTTTATTTGTATTTTGTAGTGTATTTTTGTTTTTAATTTAGTCGTTTGTTCCTGATTCTTCAGTGCGGACATTTGGTCCACTTCTATTTACTCTTTGTCCTGTTGTTGTTTACTATGTGTCACCTATGGTCACTTTTCTTCGTTTGTTTTATGTTCAAAATTGTAACTTTTATTTTTATTTTATTCTAATTGGTATTGTAATGTATTTTATTATTTTTGTTATTTTATTTTATTTTATTATTGTAATGTATGCGTTGTACAATTGACTGAAAGGGTGAACCTTTCCCAGGTTTACCATTTCAGCGATTCATAAGGAGTTCACATTCTTGTAACCGTTATACCCCCTGAAGACGATTCCTGGACGGGAATCGAAACGTCGGGCAAATAAACCCTTCAATTGAATCTGGTGTTTACTGTTTTCCAATATATATATATATATATATATATATATATATATATATACATATATATATGAATTTATATAAACATATATTTACATATATGCATATATATATATAAATATATATATAGATATATATAGATATACTCTAAAGTATATATATATATATATATATATATATATATATATATCAATCCGAGAACTGACACCTATCCTAGAGTTGACACTTTTACGTGGTGGATAGGCTTGAAAGTCTTAATGATTGCAAAAGCTATGTCCATAGAGAGGAAATCTCTGCAGGGTCACCCATATCAAACAGGTTTTGTAAGAAAAATCAGACAAAGAACAGCTTACATACACAGTCACAGGACCCACTGCTAACTGGTACGTCCCTGATGGTAAACAGGGAAATCCCTTATTGATATAT
>NW_027467712.1:2273852-2278852 GCF_046742065.1 Oratosquilla oratoria
CGAAATCATCTGGAGTGTTTAGTTGAGTTTTACGTCATCACTCCTAAAGTTTCATCAAATTTTGCTCATAGCTTTTTTGCGTAAAATTGTCAACAAACTGACAAACGAACACTACAGAAAAGAACCTCCTTTTCGGAGGTAACAAATTCAGCCAACGCAGCTTCTGCCATTTAAAACAATTGGGGGAAAGTAAACAATCGGATAAGTGCGCTTTCATTCCACAATAAAAATGACTGTACAAAACAAATACAGAACCATTTACCTCTATTGGATTCCCTGATTTATGATTTTACAGTATACAACAGTGTATAATGACTGTATGCATATGGTATTTTCATTAGCTTAATAGGGATACTAGTTGATTCGTTGATTACCTACCCTATTCATCATCACTTGCATTTGGCGGATGGTGTAAACTGCAGTTGTGTTCCTATTTCAGATCATGAAATTCTCACCACCTATATTTGATTTGATATTTTGGGGCTCGTGTTAGACATTGCTCGTCTTCTACATCGTTATATGAGATTGATTTATAATGACAAGTATTATTAGGAGTATTAGGACGCACAGGGGTGAGCTTGTGCGAGTTTAATATCTTATCATTTCGGAGAAGGTCTTCAAAGAGATTACAGACAATAAATCCGCAACTTACACCTTTTGTTAATTGTCTGCCTACGAAGACAGGCAAGATGTTTCTGTTTCCATCTGAAATTATCTCGAACACTGGATAATTACCAACGATAAACAGGGTTTAAGATTGGCAGGAAACCAGAAAAAGATAGGGACGTATTAAGGGAGGATATAAGATAACACACAAACGACAGCCAGCGTAATGTATAGCATATCCTGTGATGAATGAAACAAGATGTACATGAGAAAGAGAACAGGGTATAACGAGAAGGACACGAAGTCATAAAACAGATGACAGGTAGTAAGGGGTAATTTCTTCCATTCTTATGTTCTTACGAAGGATCAGTAAGATGAAGAACTCTCTAGTGAAATGCTTCCTGCTTACCAATAGCTTCTATGTTGGGAGAATGCTTGGAAAAGAAAATAATGAACACAGAGGCACCAAATATATTTATTATTGAAGTTTATAACAATAGAGAGGGCTTTCTTTGTTAGAAAAAGAGGACAGTGATAGCTGCTGTAGAATAGAGATAAACATCCAAACCTCACATCCATCCTCTCGTTCCAGATCATGAAATCTTTATCAGTTTTATCTATTCCCTTTAATGTCCTCAACACTACAATCAAGTCATCTCTTAGCTTCTTCTGCCACTGATGGTACAGCCAATCTTTTCAATCTCTTGTCGTACGTTTGAGAAATCTGCGTGGGTAGTAACCAATTTGGTAGCTGTTCTTTTTATTTTCTTAATCTTGCTTTATATCATTCACTTTGAACAGAGACCACACCTTCACTGCATATCATAATCTAGGGCGGATCAGGTAATTTATTACTTTTCTTTTCCTTGTCCATGTTGTAGAAAATCACTTTTATGTTCGTCAACAATCATCACGTTTCACACATTTTTTGGCGATATATTTTTCAGATGATAAGCTGTCTGTGACCACTATTCCAATCTTTCTCTTCTTTTGTTTTTGATTTTGTAATTAATTTGTGTACCATTAAGTAATTTATTGGTGGTATTTTTACCATTTGATCCTTTAAAAACTTTGCATTTTTGGTATTAAAGTTAATTTTTCACGATATTGTTAGGATCTTGCAACAGTTTGCTGACTTCTTGTATTTCATTATTCTTCTCATGTTCTTTGCATCATCTGCATACGTATAAGTTGTAGCATGCTGTACTCTCCATCATATCATTTGCACCTATCAAAAACATTACAGGTGCCACGATCATCGTTCTCCATCCTGGCATCTCATCTCTTACTGTTGTTCTTATGCAGCGGAACCTCAGGAAACCCTTTATCCAATAAAGGTACTCATCTTTAACTTCTCCAATGTATTTCAATTTCTACGAAAATCTATTATGAGGTACTATGTCAAATGCCTGTTCCAAACCTAATTATACACTCCTTCCAAACCCCGTCTTTCTTGCACCCCGTCAACTACTTTTTAGTAAAAGCTTAATAGATTTGATACCTATGTGCTTCCATCTCTAAAACCTATTTGTCTATCCGCAATATTTCTTATCCAAGATATTTAATATTTTCTTCTACAATTCTCTCACATGATTTAGCTATCATACTGTTGAGTGAAACTTTATGAATTAGAACTATACTTGTTTTCTTCAGTCTTGCAGTGCTATCACTTCCTTCGGTAAGCATAAAATTGATTTATGAATGCTGCCCGTCAGTTGTTCTCTGCATTTCTTACGTATCTTATTCTAGATATCATAAAATGCTGGAGTTTTTCTCATGTCTAGTTTTCCAATAGTTTACGGATTTCTTTGTTTCTATAATTATTTAATATAGACCATTGCTAGCATTGTTTTCGATTACTGAATAAATTTCTTTAATGATAAGTGGTTGGAAAGTTCTGTTTAATAAATTATCCTGTGTTTATGCTTTTTTAAAATATTTTCCATCTTCTCTTAATTTAGATTCCTTCTTCGTCTCACCTTAACACTGACAAAGCCGAAGAATAGTTTAGACTCGTTTCTTCATTGTCTGTAATACCCTATCTAAAGCTCTTTTCCTCTCTATAAATTCTCATATAACAACTTCTGTAGTCTTTCATAATTTTCTTGTTTCTTCTCTTGTTCCACCTCCATTTTTGTATAAAATTGGCGGCTGCCCGAAAGTCTATCAAAATAAAACCCAAATGTGAGGACGAAGCCTTTATTAATACGATGTTTCGCTCGATAGTTTTTTTCAAGTACCTGAAAAAGCTCTCTGGCTTCCTTGGCTATTTCACTTTTTTTTTTCTTTTTTTTTGTTAAACCAGCCTTTTATCTGGCTTTTCTTTCTCCGAACCCTTAGCACACAATTGTTTACGCCCGGATTGCATATACTTTCAAATGTTTTAATTTTTTTCGGTTTAGTTAGCATTTATGACTTTTTCATACTTTCCTAGCCTCTGTATCTTCTTCCATCAACTGGAATTCAAGCACTACGTATAGATCTCAAATTTGATCAATGTCAGGTTCCTTTTCTGGTGTCCCTCCTCCTCTTTCTCGTATCACTTCTTTCACTCACTGGGTAACTGTTTTTCATTGTATGCGTGCGTGTGAATGTGCGTGTGTGTGTGTATGTGTGTGTGTGCGCTTGTACGCATATGTGTGTTTGCGTGTATGCGTGTGCGCGCGTGTGTGTATGTGTATGTGTATGTGTGCGCGTGCGCATGTGTGTACCCGTATATGTGTGTGTGCGTGCATGCGTGCGTATATATATATATATATATATATATATATATATATATATATGTGTGTGTGTGTGTGTGCGTGTGTGTGTGTGTATGTGCGTGTGTGTGCGCGGGTGTGCGTGAGTATGCGTGCATACGTGAAAGCATATATTCGTGTATGTGAATTGCAAATATAAATATTCGCTTTGGCATTGCTTGTATTCTTGTCCTGTCATATCCATTTGCTCAACCTGATCCCGTTTCACCCCAGGCATGGTTTCTGTTTTCTGCCCCTAACGTCGATTTTTTCACCGGCGTTCCCTTCCAATGGGTTCATATTATTTCTCTGTCCTACTACTGTTCTACTTATCCTCAGGTCCATTCCACCAGTGTGTTACTCCTATATTACTCCAGTGAACTTAATTTTATTCTATTAACACGATATACTCTTACAGTTGCCTGTGATATCCTCTCCCCGAGTTCCTTCCATTCTCATACAATTTCCCTTTTCTTTCACACCGCATGACCTTCCGCCTTCCTCTTTCGTTTCCCCTCCTCATCTCCACCGAATAAATCCTCTTCATCCAGAGCGGCTCCTGGGCGTCCAGAGAGCCACCGCTGCCGCCACTACCTTCGTCAACGCCACCTTCATTAGGGCGAAAAAGGTCCTCCATCAAGATTCTCGTGGTTCATCCATCTTAGCCCAGTATTGTTGCTCGGTTATTAAACCCTCCACACCGTTTGCACGCTGAGGACGACGACGATGACGACGATCAAAACGACGATGATTAAACTACGACTATAAGGACTAAGACTACGACGACGAAGACTACTAAAACAACGACGATGACCACGACGACGAGGATTGTAGACAGGACTTTCCCGCGCCACTTCAGTATCTTCGGACTAAGCCTTTGTGATCTTGCAGGCCGCATCCCGGGGTCGGAGTCCCCTGAGCACGGACCGGCCCGGTCGTCTTCGGAGCTTCCGGGCAAGGCGAGGAGGCGACTGGGACGGAAACCGATTTCCTTGCAGATTGGTTAATCGGACCGGTAATCGGGTTGGCAAGTTGGGCAGAGCCTCTCTGGTTGAAGGAGGAGGAGGAGGAGGAGGAAGAGGAGGAGGAAGAAGAGGAGGGGAAAGAAGGGGAGAAGAAATAGGAAGAGGAAGAGAAAAAGGAAGATGGGAGGAGAGGAAGAGGAAGAGAAAGAGGAAAAGGGGAGGAGAAAGAGGAAGAAGAGGAAGAAGAGAAGAAAAAAGAAGAGGAGAAGAGGAGAAGGAGAAGGAGAAGGAGAAGGAGAAGGAGAAGGAGGAGTAATGATGGTAGTGGTAGTAGAACAGTCGTAATATTGGTAGTAATAGTAAATGGTGCTGGTGGTGATAATGGTAATGGTGATAATATTAGTGGTCATGGTGGTGGTGATAGTGGTGGTCATTTGTGATAGAGGTGGTAGCATAAGTAATGCATTTTTAAAGTTTAGTAGTAGTAGTAGTAGTAGTAGTAGTAGTAGTAGTAGTAGTAGTAGTAGTAGTAGTAGTAGTAGTAGTAGTAGTAGTAGTAGTAGTAGTAGTAATATTAGTAGCATTAGTAGAGGTAAGGTTTATATCAGAGAAGAAGAGAGTAAACGCTCTAAAGAGTGACTTGAGGAAAATAAAACGGCACTGGGATGTGTGTGGGGGAGGCTAGGTGATC
>NW_027467712.1:2281352-2283852 GCF_046742065.1 Oratosquilla oratoria
GCCTGAAGTTGTCGATCAAATTGATTACAAAACTCCGATAGGAAAGAGTGACCATATACCAATAGAATTTGAGTTGAAAGAGTAAATGGATCAAAGCAGAAATGATAAACATAGAACAGGAAGACTAATGTACAACAACAACAAAATTTGAGAAACTCGAAAAATTCTTTCGCCATGCGAACTGGGGAAAATTCCTAAGTGAAGAAACAGGGATGGAAGAGAAATGAAATGTACTAAATGAAATTTATAATGAGGGAGTAAATAAATACGTACCACAACAAAAAATGGAAAGAACATACATAAAAAGCTGGTACAACAAAAAATGTAGTGAGGCTAAGGATAAAAGAGACAAAACTTGGAAGAAATGGAAAAGAGACCAGAAAACAAGCAAATAGCAAATGTACATCAAACTAAGAAATGAGTATGTAAAAATGCGCAGAGATGAAGAGAGAAACTATGGAAAAATATAATAGAAAAATGCAAGGAGGAACCCAAACTATTTTACAGGTATGTAATAGGCAAACTAAAGAACAAACAAGAAATAGAAAAGCTGCACCAAGGTAAACATGGATATACAGAAGAACTGGAAATGGCTGAAATTATGAACAACCATTTCAAATCAGTATTCACAATAGAAAACTCACCTAACTGTGAGGAGATAGAGAGAGAGAGATCCCCCTTAATGAAAGAAATAATCGTAACACAGAAGGAAATCAGCCACCAAATCAAAACCCTTGACGTCAGAAAATCATATGGTCCAGACGGAATTGCAAATTGGATACTGAAAGAATGTATGGAAGAATTAACAGAGAGAATATACAATATAATCATATTCTCACCTAAAGAAGGAAAGATACCACAGGACTGGAAGAAGGGAAACATTGTACCAATTCATAAGGGAGGAAACAAGGAAGACCCATCAAATTACAGACCGGTCTCCCTGACAAGCACAGTAGCAAAAATTTGCGAAAAGGTAGTCAAAAGTAGATGGGTTAAACATTTGGAAGAAAAAAAATTATACTAAATCCAAATCAATTTGGATTCAGAAAAGGAAGATCATGTACAACAAACTTGATCTGCTTCTACTCAAGATTAATAGACAGAATACAAGAGAGAGATGGTTGGGCAGACTGTGCCTTTCTGGACCTACAAAAGGCATTTGATAAGGTACCACACAAGAAACTAATAAGGAAGATAGAATCAATAGATGGCATTAGAGAAAAATTATTGGAATGGATGAAAGACTTCCTGACTGGAAGGAAAATGAGAGACAAATTCTCAAATTGGGAAGAAATGATAAGTGGTGTCCCGCAGGGATCAGTACTGGCCCCGCTCATGTTTTCTATATACATAAATGACATGGATGAAGGAGTAGAGTGTTATATGAATTTCTTTGCAGACGATGGAAAAATACTAAAGAAAGTAAGAGCGGAGGAGCGGAGGAGGATTACAACTCATTACAACAAGACTTGGACAAGATCTGAAAATGGACTCAAAAGTGGGAAGTGAAATTCAATATCAAGAAATGTAGTATAATGGAATTTGGAAAAAGTAAAAACAGAATATTGAGAGATTATATAACCGGTGAATAAGAGGTCCAAAAAGTAAACTCGGAAAAAGACCTTGGAGTGATGATCAGCAAAGACATGACACCGAATATGCATATTAATAAAATAGTCGGAGAAACCTACAATTTATTGAGGTAAATAAAAATGGCATTTGTCTATTTGGACGAGGAAATAATAATAAAAAAACAACTACACTAATAAGACCAAAACTCGAGTACGCAAGAAAAGGTATTTTTCTTGATATATTAGTGATCAGATGTCCAGATAATTTGTCTTTTACATTATACAGGAAGCCTACTCATACGGGCAGTTATTTAATTTTTTTCAGTAATCATCAGGATAATATAAAATATAGTGTTGCCGCGGGCTTTTATTTAAGAGCTTTTTGGATTTGCAGCCCGGAATTTCTCAACTCAGAAATTGAAACAGTACGCACTCAATTGTTAAAAATAGGCTACCCAGACTGGTTTCTGACAAAAGCCCTCAGCAAAGCCAAAACCAGTTATTTTAGAACAACCAATTCCAACACAAAATTTGTCTGGAAAAATAAATGATTAAACTCTCTTATAATGAATCCATGCATGCCGCATCTAAATTATTACCTAGGAACCAAATTAGGATCACTTTTAGTTACCCAAATAACATTTTTAAAAAAGTAGTAAATGTCCATCACAGAACATCCAATAAGGACAAATCCGGAGTATATAAGATACCATGTTTCGATTGTGATAAAGTGTACTGGGGACAAACGGGACGTGATCTACCCACTAGGATCAAAGAACATAAAAATTCTTTAAAATACGGCCAAGAAAACTCAGCTGTATTCCTCCATTCTAGCCTTTTAGATCACAGAATAGATTGGAAGAATGCAGCTACAGTATACAATCCACATTGTAGTTTCAAAAGAAAAATGATTGAGTCCTCATCAATAA
>NW_027467712.1:2286352-2296352 GCF_046742065.1 Oratosquilla oratoria
CGGCGGGAAGGAGTAATTAGGAAAGAGTCTACGGACAAGTGAGTGAGAGAGAGGGACAGTGGGTCCCTGGCCCGGGACGTGAGTGAGAGAGAAAATGAGTGATTTGGATGCCGACAACACAGCCAGCGTTGTTTGCCCCGAGGCTGCAGAGGAAGCACGAGGGGAGACAGGCAGCCAGGGGAGAGTGGAGAGATCGGCTGGAGTAGCAGGAAGAGAGGGCGGAGGAGGAGGAGGAGGAGGAGGAGGAGGAGGCGGAGGAGGAGGAGGAGGAGGAGGAGGAAGAGGAGGAGGAGGAGGAGGTGGAGGAGGAGGTAGGGTGGACGAGGGCGATGGTGTGAGCATGAGGATAAGGATGAGAGCAAGGGAGATGATGATGAGGAGAGGAGTAGGAGGAGGAGGAGGAGGAGGAAATAGGGAGAAGAACAAGGGGAAGAGGAAATGGAAAAGGGAAGAAGAATACGAGAAGGAAGAAGGGAAGGAAGATGGGGATGAGGAGGGGAGAAGTGGAAGAGTGAGGAAGGGGGATGAAGGAGGAGGAGGAGGAGGTGAATGAGAGAAAGAGGGAATAAGGATGAAGAAAGGGGACAAGGAAGAAGGAGGGAAGGCGTTATAAGAAAGGGGAAAGAAGAGAAGTAAGAGGAGAGGGCTAAAGAGGGAGGAGAAAGGAAAGAGGATGAGGAAGAGCAAGGGGGAGGAAGGCAAAGAAAAGGGGAGAAAGATGGGGTGGGAAGAGGAAGAGGAGAAGAAGAAGAAGAAAGAGGGAGGTGGAGGAAGAAAGAGAGAAGTGAAGGTGGAAGTGGAGGATAAGGAGAAAGAAGGAAAAAGGAAGGGAGAGAAGGAGGACGAGGAGAAGGAAGAGGAGGGAGTGAAGGACGAGATGGAATTGAATTATGATGAGGAGGAGGTGGAGGAGATGGGGAGGGGGACGAGGACGAGAAGAAGGAATAAGGAGAAGGAGGAGGAGAAAAAGGAATAGCAGGGGAGGAGGAAGAGAAAAAAGAAAAGAAAAAAAGAAACGAGAGGGGAAGTAAGAGAAAGAGAAACAGAAGGAGAAGCAGAAGACAGGTGAATGGAAACGGGGACGACCCGGAGAGGTAGAGAGAAGGAAATTGGGAAGAAAGGAGAAGAGGAACAAGTGAGAAAAAGCTGAATTTTCAAAATCGAACAATGTGGAGGGTGGAGGGAAGGGTAGACAAAGCGGGGTGGGGAGGGAAAGAAGTGCAGGACCACAGGGAGAGATGATGATTGGTGGATAGAAAGAGGAGAGGCAAGATGGGGGATTCGCGGAAGGTAGAAGGCGAGGGTTAGGGAGAGAGAGGAGAGAGGCACACACACACACACACACACACACACACACACACACACACACACACACACACACACACACACACACACACACACACACACACACACACACGCACACACACACACACGCACACACACATACACACACACACACACACACACACACACACACACACACACACACACACACACACACACACACACACACACACACACACACACACACACACACACACACACACACACACACACACAATTTGAGTTGAAAGAGCAAATGGATCAAAGCAGAAATGAAAAACATAGAATAGGAAGACTAATGTACAACAATTTTTTTTTGAAAATCTCAAAAAATTCTTTCGCAACGCGAACTGGGAAAAATTCCTAAGTGAAGAAATAGGGATGGAAGATAAATGGAATATACTAAAAGAAATTCATAATGAGGGAGTGAATAAATACGTACCTTAACAAAAAAGAATAAAACATACATAAAAAGCTGGTACAACAAAAAATGTAGTGAGGCTAAGGATAAAAGAGACAAGCTTGGAAGAAAATGAAAAAAGACAAGAAAACAAGCAAATGGCTAATGTACATCAAACTAAAAAATGATTATTTAAGAATACACAGAGATGAAAAGAGAAACTACAAAAAAAAAAATAGAAAAATGCAAGAAAAAACCCAAACTATTTTACAGGTATGTAAATGGTAAACTGAAGAATAAACAAGAAATAGAAAAGCTGCGCCAAGGTAAACATGGATATACAGAAGAACTGGAAATGGCTGAAACTATGAAAAACACTTCAAATCAGTATTCACAATAGAAAACTCACATAACTGTGAGGAAATAAAGAGGGAGATATCCCCCTCAATAAAAGAAATAATTGTAACACAGAAGGAAATCAGCGACCAAATCAAAACCCTTGATGTCAGATAATCACATGGTCCAGACAGAATTGCAAATTGGACACTGAAAGATTGCATGGAGGAATGAACAGATAAAATATACAATATAATTAAATTCTCATTTCAAGAAGGAAAGGTACCACAGGACTGGAAGAAGGTAAACATTGTACCGATTTATAAGGTAGGAAACAAAGAAGATCCATCAAATTACAGACTGGTCATCAAAAGTAGATGGGTTAAACATTTGGAAGAAAAAAACTATACTGAATCCAAATCAATTTGGATTCAGACAAGAAAGATCATGTACAACAAATTTGATCTGCTTCTACTCGAGATTAATAGATATAATACAAGAGAGAGATGGTTGGGCAGGCTGTGCCTTTCTGGATCTACAAAAGGCATTTGATAAGGTACCACACAAGAAACTAATAGGGAAAATAGAGTCAATAGGTGGCATCAGAGGAAAATTATTGGAATGGAAGAAAGACTTCCTGACTGGGAGGAAAATGAGAGTAGAAATTAGACAAATTCTCAAATTGGGAAGAAATGATAAGTGGTGTCCCGCTGGGATCAGTACTGGCCCCGATCATGTTTGCTATGTACATAAATGACATGGATGAAGGAGTGGAGTGTTACATGAATTTCTTTGCAGAAGACGCAAAAATACTAAAGAAAGTAAGAGCGGAGGAGGATAGCAACTCATTACAACAAGACTTGGACAAAATCTGGAAATGGACTCAAAAGTGGGAAGTGAAATTCAATATCAAGAAATGTAGTATAATGGAATTTTGAAAAGTAAAAACAGAATATTGAGAGATTATAAAATTGGTGAAGAAGAGGTCAAAAAAGTAAACTCGGAAAAAGACTTTGGAGTGATGATCAGCAAAGATATGACACCGGACAAACATATTAATGAAATAGTCAGAGAAACCTAAAATTTACTGAGGTAAAAAAAAAAAAGTGGTATTTGTCTATTTGAATGAGAAAGTGATAATTTTTTTTAATTACACTAATAAGACCGAAACTCGAGTACGCAGCAACACTATGGACACCCGGTACCAAAAAGAATATAAAAAAATAAAAAAGAATACAAAGAACAACAACAAAATTGGCACCAACTCTTTCCAAAACGACATATGAACAAAGACTGTCCAAATTAGAATTACCAACTCTGGAACAAATAAGGGAAAGAGGAGACCTGCTAACTATCTATAGAGTTATGAAAGAAATGGAAATCTTAGATAAAAATGATTTATTGAAATGGGACAATGGAAAAACAAGAGGACACGAAGAAATTAAAAAAAGATAATTACAGAAGAGATCTGAAACAAAATAGCTTCCCACACAGAGTGATAGATACCTGGAACAAATTAGACAAAGAAACAGTATTTGCAAACTTTATTCAAGCTTATAAGAAAAAAATGATGCTGAAAGATACAAAGACGGGTCACCACGAGCAAAGCTTCCTTCCCGTATAATACAACTAGGTAAATACACACACACACAAACACAATCACACACACACACACACACACACACACACACACACACACACACACACACACACACACACACACACACACACTCACACACACACACACACACACACACGCACGCACACACACACACACACACACACACACACACACACACACACACACACACACACACACACACACACACACACACACACACACACACACATATTACATATATATATATATATATATATATATATATATATATATATATATATACATATACATATACTGTATGTACACCCGTCCCCCTGCTATCGCGCCTAATTGTTGCGGCTAAAGCCGCGCAATAGCTGAAAACGCAATCGCGGAACTTAAGAACGAATGGTATTAACTATAATTGGTACCCAGGTCAAATTTTTCCTCCAACTTCACCAAAATTTCTCCGATATCTTCACTGTTTTCACCTTTCTTAAAAAAGTTGCTTAAACATACAATCCAGTGCTGTAGTATAATAGACACAACAAGGCTATAGAATAAAAAATAGACATTTCATAGACATTTATTTTACCTTTTTGAGGGTGATGAGGGGCTTGGGTGGGTTAGAGAGGTTCCGAGGCTAGGGTGGGTTGTTACTGACCACCCAATCGACGTTGTATCTCAAAACCCTCAAAATAATCCGCATTATCCCCAAAATCCTTCTCTTGTGATGGTCCTGGTTGTGGTTCGGCTGGTTGTGTCTCGGCGCGCCGGCGTAAGAATTTTGTGATCTGGCGTTGCTGCAGGGCGTTGATGTGGGCATGATACTGTTCGTTGTAACCTTCTAGTGCTCTAATAACGAGCGAACATCTTGCTTCACTGTTGATGGAGCTATCTTGCGCAAGGAGGTGCCGCATCCTGATACCCAAGTCAATCATTTCCTTGACGCCGGCTATGGTGAGTCCCGCACGCGTGGTTACCTGACCCTCTTCCTCATGTCTCCTCTCTCCTCATCCTCGCCCTTTTCCATGATGTCAGCAATTGTAATAGGGGATGGCTGTGTCATTTCCAGGATTTCACCCTTTGTTGTGTCCTCAAAACTACCTCCAGGAACTTGGCGAGCCTCTTGTGCAGCTGCTCTGCCTCGGCCTTCGCTGACTGTGGCTCACTTTCCACTCTTCCGCGTCGGTCCTCCAGCAAACCCTTCAACACATTTCGCCATGCATGGTCAATTGTCTTTTGAGTCACATTTTTCCAGAAGTGTTCAAAAAGAAATTGAATACTGTATGTACTGTAGTACTCACTTATTCACGGAGTGGGGCCTGAGAACAAGTAATAAGTCACTTCTACAAAAAATGTTGCAGCCATCACGTGCCAACCCTCACACACAGCGCACCGTGTAGGAGCAGTGTGGTGGCCTCTACATGTAAACAAACCCTCGTTCAATTTTTAATGCAGTGTACAATAATTCAAATTTTTTGTGATGTAGCTATTAAAAATGGATGTTAGATACAGCTCCGGTGTGTGTGGAATGTTGACCGAGGGTGTAACAGTGTAAGTGAAGTGAGTGGTGCAAAAAATGTGGAAATCCCGAAAAGTATCACAAGATAAATTATAAGTAGGCGGAGTAGGAAACACAGGAGTCTTAGTCTTGAGTTTATTCCTGACTAGTTCAGCAGGTATCCTTTTTCAAAGAAATGGTGCACAAATAGGCTGTGTGTATTTTATACATGGGGTGGACCTCACTACCTCCCCGTGTTACCATAGTTGGTGACAAGTGTGAACATTACGAGTACATTTTCATTGTGGCAAATGTAATAATAATGATAATGTTTAACAAGTGGTAAATATGATGACAACACTAATAATAACAATGAAAATATTAATAGCAATTGAAACAATGATAACAATAACAAAAATAGTAATAATAATGATAATAATAATAATGATGATGATGATGATGATGATGATGATGATAATAATAATGATAATAATAATAATAATAATGATAGTAATAATAATAATAATGATAGTAATAATAATAATAATAATAATAATAATAATAATAATAATAATAATAATAATAATAATAATAATAATAATAATAATAATAATAATAATAATAATAATACTATTATTACTACTACTACTACTACTACTACTACTACTACTACTACTACTACTACTACTACTACTACTACTACTACTACTACTACTACTACTACAAATAATAATGTGGATAGGAGGTAAAGGGAACACGGGCTGAGGGAATTACTTTTATTCCTGACTAGTTTCGCCTGAGTGGCTCCTTCAGAGGAATATAGTTTGAAGTCAAGTTGGTCAATATATAAATGGCATAAAAAGGAACGTGGTAAAGTGTCAGGTTGGTCCCCCACTCGACCTCATCTGTCGGTGTGACGAGCTATCGCAGCGGGTGGACCATTTATCCGCCTGTTGGTATTCGCGTGGCTGAAATGTCCGTCTGGATCAGGGGCTCTGTGTTTATTTTTCATGACGACAAAGCGTGCTGCTGCTTTAGCTCATATTAAATCCCCAGTCCTCTTATTGATGTTATCATGGATGTTGATAGAAACGGACTCCATCGCCTTTCTTTCTTGCCGTGTAATTTTATCCATGAGAATTTTGGCCTGATCCCATTTCGGTAGATGACCTCTTTCGTCGACATGGTTTACTACTAACCCTGTGGTGTCTTACATCTGCTCGGTGTTCTTTTAATCTGGTGTCTAAGCCTCCGATGTATTTCCTGTCACATCCACCGCACGGGATTTCGTATACTTAGATGTTTATATTTAAGGTTGGGTCTTTTTTCTTGATTAAAAGGTCCTTCACTTTCGTACCTGTAGAAGTGAAGGACCTTTTAATCAAGAAAAAAGACCAAACCTTAAATATAAACAGCGTAGTCAAAAGTAGGAAAAAGGTATCTACTTAGAGTCGGGGGGGTCTGGGAATCCATTCTTGTAGGGCAAGTGTCTCGGAAGATTTTGTCCATTTTAAGTCACCAGTTCTCTTGTTTGTGTTTTTGTGGTTGGCAATGTAAAGTGATTGAATTATTTTCCGTTGTTTCTTGTGTCCTTTGGCTAGAATGGTGGATCCCTCCCAGTTTGATAGATGTCCCTCTGTGTCAATGTGGTTAACTAGAGCGTTTGTTTCTCGGTGGTGTCTAATGTCCGCTTTGTGTTCCCTGAGTCTGTTAAGTCCTCTGTATGTCACTCCGTAGTATGCACAGTCGTATCCATTGCAGGGAATTTTGTATACGATGCTATTGTCACGGTTCGTCTTGGTTTTGTTTGTGATCAAGTGTCCTATTTTCTTCCCTGTGTCATTTACTATGATAAGTCCTGTCTGTCTCAACGTTTTGGAAAGCATGTGAGAGAGGCCAGAGTTAGGAACCACAAGGTATCGTAGATCTGTCCTCTCTTCACTTTCTTTCCTCTGCACACAACTGTTCAAAGTTTCTTGTGTTGCCCGTATGTCATACATATCCCTCTGTACACTCGTTTGTACCGCTTGCATATTTTCCTGCAGGGCTTGAAGCACCTTCAAGATGGACCAATTTACATTACCGGAACCTTCCGCCATTTTCAAAACTCACTAAAGGAATAGCACAAAATTTCCTTTTCCCGTGGTCACTCAAACCACCTTTGCGGCAGTTACTAAGGCTTGGTATGGTCCCACTTCTGACACCAGTGAAACGAACACCCCGTGCTCCTTTAAACGGCTCCGGACAATGTCGTTCAAATACAATTCCCAGGATTCACCAAGCCCAGTAGCAACGAAAAAGATGGTAGGAGTGAACAGAAACACACGATTCTCCTTGGCGACATATATTAATACAATAAGGCAAGCACAAATTGGCTATTAAACTAGACAATGAAAATACAACAATCTACGCATTCACGTAAACAGAAAAGCCTATAAACGAGGGAACAAATAAAGCCCTCGTGAATAAAGGTATCAGAAGTCATACATGTGTAGACACAAACAACGTAAACAAGCCAGGCAATGACATAATCAATGAAGTCACCGTAGACACACACACACGGAAATCAGTCACAGGCACTCACTTGTGACACACTGTATTTGACGTCGATTCACCAACGAACACGAAGTATAACATCACACGTATTTACGCAGTTTGACTGTTCTAGTCTGTAGGCAGGTAGCGTAACTAGGGATTGTCAATGGTGGGCAAAGGATGTAGGAAGTTAACCGGCTTGAGGCGATGTCTCCAATAGTCTAATAACACGGTACGGCTAAGCTGTAAGCGCAATCTGACGGTCCCAATGCATTTTGGTTACGACATCGTCTCTTCTCCACCTCCTTCTTCTCCTTGCCTGCCTGCCTACCTACCTCTGTTGATCGTAAACCACCCGAACGATGTAGTTTATGAGAAACAGTTTATGTGTTCGTAACAATATATATATATATATATATATATATATTTAGATATATATATGAATATGTATATACATATATATATATAAATGTATATATATATATATATATATATATTATATATATATATGTTCTGGGTGGCAAAATTAAGACGAAAGTCAAGGCACAAGTATATTTAGATACACAAAAGAACACAAGCAAAAAAAAAAAAAAAAAAGCGTGCGGCAGTCGTCAAGGCTGCTTGAATACTGACTACTGACGCCACGCTCACATTTTTGGCGCCAAACCATGGCGCGCACTGCATCTGCTAAATCTTACAATAACACAATCATTGCACTATACACGACAAACATACGTCACAATACAAGTTAATAAATATATTTATATACACTGTGCCAACACATCGCTCGGCCCGCGCCACTCGGTGCCCACACCGAGCAAACAAGAAAAAAAAAACTGACCGAGGCAAAAAGATTCTAAATACAAGGATAAGCCACACACAAACCACACACACAAGTGGCAGACAGAAGTGTGGGACAAATGGATTGAAAAGCACACCCAAATACATTAAACAAACATATACATAAATGAATACACAAAGACAACATATACAAACACAAAAAGGAACATAAAACTGGAGCCAGTTTAAAAAAAATGACAAATAGAGCAATTGCCGGACGTCCGGGACATAATACTTAACATCTAAACACGACAAAATAATACAACACAATTGGGCAACATCACAATCATACAAAAATGGAAAACATTACATTGGTACATACATGGGCAACATCACAATGAAAATTCAGGTATTTACAGGACCCCTTGACCTAAGGTCATAACAATGAGGGGTAGCGAGACAAGGCAAAGTTCTTGCTGGGGGCCCTGGAGGTGACCGGGTAAAGGTTGGGATAGGCACTTGAGTCTTCTTGAGCCTATCAACGTGTGCAATCTCGCTAAGGCCTGTAGAGGGGTCAAAAATCCTAAACTTGTTAGGATGTAGGCGTTCAGTCACAAAAAAGGGGTCCTACAAACTTACTATATAATTTTGACTGGCGATCAGGCATGCTTTTGAAAACATGATCGCCCACAATGATGGTCACAGGTGTTGCACGAGCATGTTGTTGTTTCAACATGTCGGCCTTTGAAACAACCAGTTTATCCCTAACAGAAGTATAAATGTCATGCAGCACATGACTCTGTAGTTTACTATAGTGATCTACATTGTAGAGGGGACGAGCAGGGCTATCAAGCATATCATATGGGAGCCGTTTCTCTGATCAAAAAATAACATAATGCGGTGTTTTGCCCGTGGAAACATTAATCGTGCAATTGATACAAGCACTAACACGGGGAAGCCAATCACTAGCAAGTTGACGTAGGATCTCTAAAATTTTCCTGTTCGTCCTCTCCACAAGACCATTGGACGCTGGATGATAAGCAGTCACGAATGTCTGTTTGATACCATAACGTTCACAAATACCCGCCAAAACCTCGTTCTTAAATTCAGTCCCATTATCACTAAGGAGCACCGAAGGAGTGGTGTATGGACACAACACATGGGAAACTAAAGCATGTGCTATAACTGATGCAGATTTGTTACGTAAGGGAGCTAAGATCACAAAACGACTAAAATGATCCACACACACAAGGACATACACAGAGCCCTGCGTGCTACGAGGCAGTTGCAAAAGGTCTATAGCCACAGTCTGAAAAGGGCGAGAAGGAGTAGGGTACTCTAAGATGGGAGCAGTGCTCGTAGAACCTTTGTTCTGGGCACAAGAACTACACCGGGCTACATGAGAGGTAATGTCTAGTCGCATTTTAGGCCAATAATACTTCTTCCGTGCCATAGCCAGAGTTTTGTCACGACCTGGGTGACCAGCCTGAGAGGCATCATGAGCAAGGGACAAAACAACGGG
>NW_027467712.1:2301352-2303852 GCF_046742065.1 Oratosquilla oratoria
AGCTCAGAGGATGTCATGACACTCCTAAGTTCATCCAAATCATCCTCAACTGGTGGAATTTAGTGAATGTATCTGGGAAGGGACAAGATCAGCGCATGAACGATCCATATCGAGCTGTTCAGGATCCCCAGTCAACCAGCCTGCAGACTTTCCTATTGATTTTCCAAGAGCCCTCTTCAGGACATGGAGCAAATCGAATCAAGTGTTTCACCCATGACACCAAGAATGAACTAGTACAGACTATGCAGGGACTGACTGCCGTTTGCCGCTACTTGTTCAGAAACGCTGACTTCCATTATGTCCTGCTGCGTGAAATCCAGAGTGATCGGCTTGAGGGGGAGTTCTCAGTCTACCGTCAATCAACTGGTGCAAACTCTTTCATGGCCACTGGGGATGTGTTCTCCGCATGCAAGCAGCGGATCACGAGATAAGCTGCCGTAAACCTCCAATCCATCTATGTCCACCCTGTGTCGAAGGAACATACCTGCTTGGGGACTGCAATTGACCTAGAGGATGTAGCCTCTATTGAGAGGTGCACCACAGATGTAACACTGACTGTGAATGAAGAGTGCAGTGTGGTCTATGTGGCGGGGTGGCTTGAAACGAAGTGCGCGGACGATGTGGTCTTCAGCGCCGAGGAACCTCTTGTAATCAATGACGTTAAGGACTTTATCGAGACAGTCCCCAGAGGTTCCCTGACAACTCCACATGTGTGCACTTTTGATCTTGTCAGATGTGGACTGTGTTTCATCAAGGAAGCCCGTCACCGTTTCTGCTGCCAGAAAAGATTGATGGAGATCTTGTCGACACTAGCCAGCTTCAGTGGGATTGACATTGACTATCCCAAGATGTTCCGTCGTCTGGCAATGTTCTGAATGGACTCCACAACCTAGAGAAAGACCAGCAGAAGAATGCAGTCCTTCTCCAGACCTCTATAAAGAAGGCCCGGCTCGCTGATTAATCACTGCAGTCAGGTAAGCTTTTGCCTCTATGTCTGTTTATTTGTGTAAATGTTTGCTTGTTTGCAATCACAAAGGTTTAACTATAATCCATTTTGTAAACTATAAAACAACAGCAACTTGGGTTCCTTTAAAGTGTCCACTAACTTCATACAATAATACATATTAAGTCCGGCTATAATTATTATTTCAAAGCATAATAGCGCCTTAAAAATAATTTCTTATTTCACTATAAAAGTTTATATTAAGTTATACTGCATTGAATAAGTCAGTAGTTGATATATTTGTCCTATATACAATGCTAGGTTTCTAGTTTTGATATATTTGTCCAATATAAAATGTTAGGTAACAAAGAAAGGAATAGCCTCCGCTAGCGGAGCCAGGAATCTAGGTGTGCACGTCCTGTTTAATAGTAGTCCTTGATATATGTATATATATATATATATATATATATATATATATATATATATATATATATATATATATATATATTATATACCGATACACATTTTTCATATATATAGATGTGTATATACAATATGTATACATGTATGTATATATATATATCATATAAATGTGTGTATGTATCATATATATGCAATATATATATGTATATATATACATATATATATGTGCTGTGTCTTGCGACACTGCTTCTGACCCAGGGCAGTGGACAGGATGCAGGGATGACCCGTCATCCAGGAGGTGCCGAGATGGGAGGGAGGGAGGAGAGTGGAGGGGAGTGGAATGTATGGGAAATGGAATGGGTGGGAGTGGTTTCTATGCCTTTTTCTTTTTGGCTACCCACCGTGTAGGGGGAAAAAGCCTTTGGTATATGTATGTGTATATATATATATATATATATATATATGTATATATATGTATGTATATATATACATATGTATGTACATATATATATATATATATATATATATGTACATATATACACATCTATGTATGTATGTATGTATATGTATATATACATATATATATATATATACATATATATATATATCTATCTATCTATCTATCTATCTATCTATCTATCTATCTATCTATATATATATATATATGTATATATATGTATGTATATATATATGTACATATATACACATCTATGTATGTATGTATATGTATATATACATATATATACATACATATATACATATCTATATCTATCTATCTATCTATATATATATATTATATATATATATATATATATATGTATGTATATATATATATAAATGTATATATATATATATATATATATATGTATATATATATATGTATATATATATAAATATATATATGTATATATATATATATATATATATATATATATATGGAGAACGTGAGAGAGAATGAGGAGAGAGATAGAGAGAGAGTGGGAAAGAAGAAGGAAGGAGGAAAGAATGGAGGGATGGAAGTGGAATGGAAGGAAAGAAGTGAGAAGGAAGGAAACTGGAAATTCTAGAATGAAAGAGGTAGGGAGGGAGGTAAAGAGGAATGGTTTGCTGGTTGGAAAGTGAGGAAAGAGGGAG
>NW_027467712.1:2311352-2313852 GCF_046742065.1 Oratosquilla oratoria
CCGAAATTCCGTGGATTTCCGATGGTGAACGAAGTGCGACGTGCGGTGGAATGAAACCGGCTGTTGCGATTGAGTCTAGTAAAGAATGTTCCAGGCGGTGCTGCAGAGGTGCCTCTACCTTGGGAGGAAGGAGCCGCTCAAGTGACACTTTGGTGCCAGCCTTAAAGGGAAACGGAAACGGAAGCTGACACATGCACATGCACACGCACACGCACACACCCATACATGCACACACACATACAACCATGTGTGTGTGTGTATGTGTGTGTGTGTGTGTGTGTGTGTGTGTGTGTGTGTGTGTAACATTACTATTAACCGATATTGAAAAAAATAGTGTTGAGGTAAACGGATCCTTCTGTGGTAGATCTACTGGTACAGAAGTCATGCTTCTATGGAGAACCCTGCTGAATACAAAGAGCCTTGCAGGGTTGTGGAAGGAATATGATGAAGCCATGAATCATTTTGCTCTATTGAAACAGATCATAAGGAAAGAAACTCCCTGCGCTATACTAGAGGACTGTGGTAGAGCCGGAGTGATGTGATGAGATTCTGTCCGTGTAGTGATGATATAGCTATGTAGTACACCTTTCCTGGTGTGGCGAAAATGCTGTTCTTTGCTGACCCTACCTTTTTTTTTCTTTTTAAACCTCGAGGAAGTAAAAAGTGGCTTCCGTTAGAGTACAGAGTACGAGCGCCGTGCTCTAAAATTCAGCATGAAAGCTTTTCTGAAATTCCCCCATCCCTCTCTTGTGGAGAGGCGAAATACGAAAGTGTTGGTGAAACAAAGGGCAGAGTGAAACTCGTGCTGAAGTTCGTGTTTAGGTGATGAAACACGCCTTTACTGAAACAAAGGACTTAGGAATACTTGCCCTGGTGAAACCTGAACTTAGATTGAAAACTAGGTGTGCTGAAACCTTTACTGTGGTAAAGTCAAAGTTGCCTCGAAACGAAAGAGGTTCTGCTTAACCTTTGAAGTGAAACTTACACTGCAGTTAAACCGCGTATGCTCGGGAGTTTGAGTAGCTTTAGTGTTTATGATGGCCCCGAATGTACGAGTTGCTGGAACACAAACTGTGTCGAAAGGCAGGCCGTGCTGAAGGTAATCCCCCGGCTTCAGCTAGGACATCTGACGGAACATAACATAAAACCTAAGCAGACGTGAACCCACAACCTTTCCGCTTCAGTTCGCCTTTATTCTAAATTCTGCCGAGCGGTTCTATTCAGCCGAGCGGTTTTATTCAGCCGAGGGAAAACCCCCAGGAATGGAGAGGACTAAACCCAATTCCCTTTCCCTTCACCCTGCGGCTGTCTGTAACACAGCCTCTGTACCGAGGGAGGGCCTCTCTACAGCCTAAAGTGTTCAACATAAATTGTGTACCAAAGAAAGTGAAACCAATTTAATACTGTAAAGTTCTCCTGTCTTTGGAAGAACGCCTCTGTGGCAAGCGAACTCGTGCTGTGGGATAAATTATAGTGTTACCTGCTCACACTCTGGGAGATTATTACAGTACGACAAAACTGATCTTCTAATGTACGAGAAAAAAAGAAAAGAAAAAAATAAACGCGTATACTCTCACTCAGGGAACCAAGAATAGAATCTTTGTCTATCTAAAAATAGAAGCACGATTACCTCTACACAAACAGGTTCTTAAACACAAGCAAATTCAAAACGCTCATGTTCACGCACAAAATGATATACAACATATACAATAAAGATACACAGAAATATATATAAACAAAAACAGAATTCTGGTTCAGCAAAATCATGTATTTATGTATGTATGTATGTATGTATGTATGTATGTATGTATGTATGTATGTATGTATGTATGTATGTATGTATGTATGTATGTATGTATGTATGTATGAATGTATGTATGTATGTATGTGTGTGTGTATGTATATGTATGTATATATGTATGATTTATATCTATATGTATATAGTGAGTTGGTGGAAAATATAATGGAAAATATGATACATTATAGGAACGAGTTGTGAAAGCTGGAAATAGGGATGTGAAGAAAGGTGAAGATGATAGAGATCAAAATTAGGGAAATGAATAACTTACCAAGCTAAAAAGTATAACAACAACAAAAAATGTAAGTGAAAAGATGTGCAAAGCTTTGTTGAAATGGTTAGGGGAGTAGAAAGAATGGAGGAAACTAAGTCACCAAAGTGACTGTATGATGCAAAGATAAAAGGAAGAAGAGATGTGAGGACAGGAAGTTAAGATAATGAAAGGAGAGTGCAAGAGAAATGACGGGGAGAAGAATAAAGCTAGGAATGGAAGAGACACAACAATCGGTGCCGTGCAGAATAGGACAAGGAAGAAGAAGGAAGGGAGTAGCCACTGGTTAATTTGGAAGAAAAAAATGTGCTTAAATTGAGCACGGGTCACACATAGAGGTGGGGGAGAAAAAAGAGAAAGAAAGAGAGAGAGAGGAACACAGGAATATATGGGAGAGTTGTGGGTTCCTCATCACATTTCAGACCTGTTGT
>NW_027467712.1:2326352-2328852 GCF_046742065.1 Oratosquilla oratoria
AGACGCAGTGGCAAACCTCCGTTCGCCCACCGCTGTCGCCACTGAAGACCGGCCTCCTGGACACCAGCCAAAGCCTTAATGAAATTGAATGCTCGGCAGCAGGGAATCTGCAGAGCATTTATATTGCATTTTTCTATCGGGAGATATTCAGGTCGCTGATGTTAAACATTGTAAGAAAATATTTTGATTAAATAGTTCAGACCACGAGATGGGGCTATGCCGATGAATTAGACCGCTTCACGGGCAAATCTGAAGCTCTCGGCTGATTTTGTTTTTCTTAATTGAAAGGCCTGAGGAACGAGTCAATGTGCAGACACTATCACCCGCACATATGAAAGCATAACTACTGTACTCAATTCCCCAGACATCCATATCCACTCGCACATGTACACATACGTGCATATACAGTACATACATACATACATACATACATACATACATACATACATACATACATACATACATACATACATACATACATACATACATACATACATACATACATACATACATACATACATACATACATACATATACATACACACACATACATACATATACATACGTACACACATACATACATACATACATACATACATACATACATACATACATACATACATACATACATACATACATACATACATGCATACATACACACATACATACATACATACACACATACATACATACATACATACATACATACATACATACATACATACATACATACATACATACATACATACCTACATACCTACATACATACATACACACACACATGCACACATACACACATACATACGCACATACATGCATACATACATACTGTATATACATACATACATACATACATACATACATACATACATACATACATACATACATACATACATGCATACATACATACATGGATTCATACACACATACACATATCTGAATAGAATCACCAGTGACGGTGTAGTCAATCATGAAATGGCGACAGTTGTCCCCGTTCGGACGGCAGTTAGCAGTCGACTTTATCCTTCGGGAATAGATTAATTCCCATGTTGAAGAATGTTAGACATCCAATAGCTATGTTGGTAGCGCGCCGGCCACGTGATCACACGGGCCCAGGTTCGAATCCAGGGACGATTGTCGGAATTATTTGGCATACACACACACACACACACACACACACACACACACACACATATATATATATATATATATATATATATATATATATATACACGCACACATATACCTATGATCATCTTACAAATCCAGCCCTACCAATCACCCTCCTGTCCCCATCATTCGTTGCGAGACACGCCTGGTAAGAAAACCTCATTCTTGAGAATGAGTATCCGAATCAGATACTCATTCGACCACCAACCGTATTTTACAAATGAGAACTTCAGGATCCTAAAGCAGTAAAGGCGATTCGTCTATCGTCTATCGTAAAAATTGCGCCCTCATGAGACCGAATGGCGAGTACGTATAGATTCATGTCGAAGGTACGAAAAAAAGAAAAGGTGAAAAGGGAGGAAAGAGAGAGGGAGAAAGGATAATGGAATAGGACTGTAAGAATGGGATGAATTTCCAGCGCTGACAACCATATTTTACATGAATGATTCAGCGCGTGAAACATGGGTGGTGTATTGCAAAGCATTTAAAATTTATAATCTTTGTATTGCATTTTATTCATGTATGAATGTATGCATCCATACATATATACACAAACACAATATATATATACGTATACACTCTCTCTCTCTCTCTCTCTCTCTCTCTCTCTCTCTCACACACACACACACACACACACACACACACACACACACACACACACACACACACACACACACACACACACACACACACACACACACACACACACACACACACACACACACACACAGCCGTAGGGTGGTGTCTGGCTGTCTCGACAGAGACTGCAGCAGATCCGAGGTGAATACACACACACACACACACACACACACACACACACACACACACACACACACACACACACACACACACACACACACACACACACATATATATATATATATATATATATGTTTATCTATATATATATATATATATATATATATATATATATATATATATATATATGAGAGAGAGAGAGAGAGAAAATTAGGTGGGGAAGGGCAAACGAAGATGTGTTGGAAATAGAGTTTATTAGTCTAACGTTACGACCAGCTTGATCTTCTTCAGAGAACTTGCTGCTATACAATCAGATCACAAGTCTTATACTCGTAGCGAGAAGGAACCCGCCAAGCTATGAGTGGATGTGTCATGTTTTCCCTTATGCTACCGATTTAATTACCAAAGCACTTGCTGCTTTTGAGAGGCATTTAAATCCGTCTCTGTCGTTGTTGTTTTCCCTGATGACGATAAGTGAACCTTCCGCAGTTTTTCTCATCTTCTTTTCAAGTCCTCTTGTAGATTTTCCACGCGGCTCTAGTCAGGTAGGTGTCCGCATTTGTCTAGGTGA
>NW_027467712.1:2336352-2338852 GCF_046742065.1 Oratosquilla oratoria
CTTTTGGTTGATCAAAGGTAGGTGGAAAAGGTGATCGAAGAGGAGAAGGGAGAGAAGGAGGAGAAGAAAGAGAAGAAAGAGGAGAAGGAGGAAATGGAAGAGGAGAAGGAAAAAAAGGAAGATGAGAAGGAGGAGAAGAAGGAGGAGAAGGGAGAGGAGAAGGAGAGGAAGGAGGAGACGGAAGAGAAGGAGGTGAAGGAAGAGGAGAAGGAGAGGAAGGAGGAGACGGAAGAGAAAGAGGAGAAGAGTAGAAGGTGGAGAAAGATGAGAAGGAGGAGAAAGAAGATCAGAAGTAGGAAAATAAAGAGAAGGAGGATAAGGAGGAGAAAGAAGAGGAGAAGGAGGAATGAAAAACGTTAAGGTGACGGGTCTGTACCTGGGCCTCTTCGTGTAACTCAAGACGTTGGCGAACTTCTGTTGTGTCGTCTGAAAGGAGAGTGCCTGTTATTACTGTCTCTCCCCCAGAGTGGTCAAAGCGTCCGCTACTTTTTCTTATTAGAGGTCTGTCAGATCCGTGTGTCTAGTATGCGGCAGTGGCGTTGTCATTTAGTTTCTAATCTATATGTTCGTGTCGAGAAAAGAATGGCTATTTGCTGTCTAGAAAGGTTTGTACGTCTAGACGCATAATTGGAGATGACTAGAATGTCCTAACCGAGCCAGACTAAAAGGAAAATTGTCACTCGGTCCAGAATTGGGTAAAGGAAAGCAAATTTGACGTTTTAATTCTTCCAGAATATGGTGTCGACTTTTCATCAATTCCTTAGAGATTATGTAGTGCTGAATGCTTTTTTCTGGTTCAGGAAATCTTCTCTTAGATGTCATTACGCAACTAGAAATGTAAACAACGACACAGGTTCTAATATTTCAGAAGTTGAGAACCTTCTGTGTAGTGGAGATCTTATTGTTTTGAATGTTGTTGTTCTTATGAAGATGTACGTTTCTAGAAAGATATGATGGCATGTGTCCTTCAAACGTGGCTGTCTCTATGGCGCGTTGGATTCGATCTCGCTTCACAAGGGGGTAGGTTTGGGTTTGATTCTAAAGGATACCGATACTATCATCATCCCTGGTTGTCAGTGTAAGAAGGCTAAAGTCAAAGGCTTCGGAATAAGTTCCTCACAGTCTGAAGTGCATGCATGGCTCCTTTGAAATGTCCAAGAAAACGTGGTCCGGTCTCGCACGGGGTCATTCGTCAACGTTTGTTGGGGGCTGCTGAAGGGAATGTGTCGGATGTTTCCCACCAATAAGGGCTCTTGGACCTCGCGAGGATGATCCCAGAATATTAGCTAAGAAATAAATAAATAAATAAATAGATATATAAAATAAAACAAATAAACAGATAAATGAGAACTATGTAAAAATGCAGTACGTCTATTGAAGTTCCAAAATTCTTATTATGATAGTCAACTATTACTTGTGCTGATCATACGCCTTCACCTGTGTATTTTACCTAAAACCGTAGTTTATGCACGCAGCGTGAGATTTCAAAAACGTGAGAGGATTGAACACGAAGACGTAGGAGCATCCCAAAGGACAGGAACAATCTTTGCTTACAGTGTTCTGGATTTCTTTGTCATTATCTGAAGTACGTCGAGTACCTGTATCACTTCAAGTCTGACAACTCCATTATCTGGAGGTCCCGGAAAACAAGATGTTTCCATCGATTTTTATCTTTTCTTTCTTTTTTTCCGGACGAATCCACAACAGCTGACAGAATTCGTCCAATGTCATCCATTTCCTTTTATTCCGCCCAAAGCGTGTTCACCTTTTTTCTTTCTCTACACCAACCTCTTTTGTTTTGATTGTCAACAAGCAATTTTATTCAGCCTAGAAGAGAGCCTGGGTCAGTATTTTCACCGAACAACATTATTCATGTTATAGAAACTAATGGACCTCTCTTTAAATTTCAAAGACCTTTCTCTACATTAACATAATTCTATTTTTTTTCTGGCTAATATATATATGTATATATATATAATACATATATATATATGCGTATGTATATATATATATGTGTATATGAATATATATATATATACATACATATATATGTATATATATGAATATATATATATATATATATATTATATATATATACATAGATATATTTATATATATATGTATATATATATATATATACATAGATATATTTATATATATATGTATATATATATATATATACATATACATATATGTAAATGTGTATATATATATATATATATATATATATATATATATACATATATATATAATATATATATATATATACATACATATATATATATATATATATATTTAAATTTATATACATACATACATATATATATATATATGTATATATATATATATTTACATTTATATATATATATATATATATATATATATATATATATATATATATATATATATATAAAGTTTAGCATAATTCCTTGTCATCGTATTCACTCATTCTGTTCATATTCTCAGGTTGTGTGTAAAGAAGACTTGTGTACTTCAGAGT
>NW_027467712.1:2348852-2351352 GCF_046742065.1 Oratosquilla oratoria
CGCTGTAACAACTTTCAATAAAACAAACGGTAATGCTAAACTTTATATGCAAACAGGGTGCAAAGGAACATACTGTGAAGGTTTTACAGAACATTTACGCGAAAGGTTCTGTTGTTATTTCTCTGAATAAAGATAGAGAAAAAAATCGAAATCGAAAAAAAGAGGAAGGTAAAGCTATACAATTTCCATCATGTCATTTGTAACTTGTCTCGAAGGGATTTTCAGAAGTTGAGTTGGGAAACGAAGGAAAATAGTTTGATCCCCTGAATTTTACAGAAGTTTTCGTTTCAGAAACAACAATAGAGTTGAAAGAAATGCTTAGTAACTTGAACAATGAAGGCCCCCAAAGCAAAGCGGGTTTAAGATGAATAAGAGTAAAACCAAAGTAAAATCCAACTCTAAAGAAAAAGTTATAATCGATGGTGAGAACTTTGAAGTTGAAGAGTATAGTTGTTTATTCTAAAAGGTATCAAAACTAAATGAAAAATGCTTGGTAAATATTGGAACATTGTGAGAGGATCTTTACATATGTCTGAAATGCACAGTTTATAATAATTGTTTCACACCTCTTATAAACTACGTACAGGAAATTTGGAAGTTGACGAAGGTTATATTATATAAATAAGGCTAAAGAATGTACGGAAAGCAATGAAAAGATCAATGGTTGGAATGAAATAGGGGGAAGGAAGAAGGCAAGTTGGGTATGAAAGCAGGTTGGAGCGAAGGATATCGCAACGGTAATTAAGTAGCAGAAATGGAATTGAAAGCCGTTAAGTGGGAAACAAGGAAGACAGAAACCGGACAGGTTAAAGACGCGATAGGTAAAAATTTGCAGAAGTGACATGGCAATGACTAGCACAGTCGTGGGAATCGCGGGAGAAATTGGGAGAAGCATGTGTTCAGCATGATACATATGCTCTTCTAACTTTATCGCCTATCATACATATTTACTTCTTTATATCTGCACTGAAGATGTAATTATACGAAAGCGCTCTGCTTCGTTAGTTTACTTTTCCTAGTGGTTACTTACGCATTTGTGAACACACGCTCCTAGTGTTTTTATTGCATATTCTTCTAACTACATTATATCGATTATATCTTTACTTGGTTCAATTTCAAAAATTCTTTTTCTTTCATTCTGGATGGCACCGACTATTTCAGTCATCACCTTAACACCCCACTAGGTATCGAGGGGGTTCCAACTTTCTCTTCCTCAGTTTTTCTTAGCTACATTTTCCAAAATTTGCATGACGCCATCCTTCTCTTTTGGTAATCTCCTCATGTGCTTCACACTCCACTTACCGACTCCAATCATCATTCACCATTTTGACTCCAGTATTAAAATCTGTCGAAATCTAAAAGCAGAATTTCAGCTCATCCATTAATTATTACATTTTTTGTTGTGGTTTGGCGTCATCCATACACATATTAATGATATATCCCCTTTGTTAAGTCACACAAACAAAAAATAAAAAGTAACAGGTTCTAGCAGTGATCGTTATGGATCATGGCTTACCACCTCTCTTCACCATAATCTGTTTCTACGAGTGTGAGAAAAGCAAGACTCACCGGTGTGGTAATATATATCCAGACAACTGTTACCATACAAGCAAGCCCTGTTTTTCTTAGATCGGCGAAAACAAGGCGGTAGAAGTTGTCTCGATGATTTATATACATACATACATATATATATATATATATATATATATATATATATATTGCCCTTTATGACATTTTTCCTTCACTTATACGATAATTGTTGTTTCTACATTATATTTTGTGCAGCACGATTAAACTCATGCATGCATAAAAAAAGAGAGAAAGAGAAAGAGTGAGAGAGAGAGAGAGAGAGAGAGAGAGAGAGAGAGAGAGAGAGAGAGAGAGAGAGAGAGAGAGAGAGAGAGAGAGAGAGAGAGAGAGTGTGTGTGTGTGTGTGTGTGTGTGTGTGTGTGCGTGCGTTTGTGTGTGTGTGTGTGTGCGTGTGTGTGTGTGTGTGTGTGTGTGTGTGTGCGTGTGTGTGTGTGTGTGTGTGTATGTGTGTGTGTGTGTGCGTGCGTGTGCGCGTGCGCGTGCGTTCATGCGTATTGGGTGGGTGGATTAGGTCTGGGTGGATGATTATGGAAGGGGTGAACAAGTGAGTGGGTGCGTGTATTGGGTGGGGGACCAGCTTCAAACCAGAATCAAAGGCCTATTGCAAACGGAGAGCACACGGACGCTTTGAAACAAATATCTTTGTCTCATTTCGCAGACTACAATAGGGGCAAATAAAAATATGTATGAAAAAATAAAATGTGATAAAAGTAAAAGACTAGAGAAGAATCCACGCACACATCCATTTAATGCTGATAAGTCTGACACAGAAGCACGCACACGCACATGTGCACACACATATATATATACATATATCGACGTTCGGAGAAACGTTAGATTTCGTTCATCTGCAACGGTCAGCCATTAATATGCAAGTTGGGCATGGGCACAGAGATAGAAAAATAACAGC
>NW_027467712.1:2356352-2361352 GCF_046742065.1 Oratosquilla oratoria
GAATAGAGAGAGTAAACACAACCCTCATTTACTTCAGGTGAATTTTTAATGAGCTTACTTTTTATAGTATTATTATTTTTGAAAACCAAGTTGATGTTGAATTGTTTGAGAATATTAGGCAGACCAACTAATTTCTCACTGTAAGGAAGAACCAAAAGGTTCTTTTTGTGAAATACTTTTCTTACGTGTGAGGTTTTATGGAAAGTTTTGTAAGCCATTTTATGAGATGTGTCTATATATTATATATACATATATATATATACATATATATATATATATATATATATATATATATATATATATATATATGCAAAGTAGATCACTTGGAAAAAGAAATAAGTGAACACACGTACCCGTGTTCTTATTAGCATATATATATATATATATATATATATATATATATATATATATATATATATATATATATATATATATATATGTATGTATGTATATATATTGATAAATTATATCTATATTTGATTGAATATAATGTTAACATACAATACTTGGATAGTACCTATTGCTACTTCGTACTACCATTATGCCTACCGACACCATCACTCGACTGTCATCATAACTATTATTGTTATCATTACCATGATAATTATTACCAACACCACTATCACCAACTTCATTGTTACCATTAGTATTATCTTTACCATTATCAGCACCATTGCTATTACCATTATTACCATTGCCATCTCCACCAACGCAATGCACGCGAATGTAAGAAATTAAAATAACAGCAGTAATAAGAACAACAACAACAAAAATAACCATGACAACTACGAGAGCTACGACAATAACGGCAATGACAACAAAGAAAAAATCTGTAGGAATCGCACCAACTGCAAATTCAGAAACACCTGCAGCAACAACATCAGCATGATCAGAAACAACACCAACAACAACAGCATCAACACCAACAAGAACAACCTCAGCATCAACATCAGTACCAACAGCAACATCAGCACGATCAGAAACAACATCAACATCAATAACAGCAACATCAATAATATAAAAATCAACACAACAACAACAGCTTGAGCACTAGAAAAGCGTAAGACCAACATTGCTCAACAGTGGAAATGGAATATGTCATCAATAAGGCCAAAAAGTAGGGCTAGAAGGCAAAGGGGAGCAAAACAAAGTCAGAAAGTAAGAGTCGAGGAAGAGAGTGCAAAGCAAGGCCCCCCGTGCAGTTGGCTGCAACACTTTATGGATTTTTTCTTTCCGGTGTTCGTCACAACAAATTTTTCAGTTGTGCCTCCGTGCCGATGGAATCATTTTGTCTCTACTAGAGTCTTTGTGGATATGTGTATGTACGTAGGCGTATGCGTGTGTGTGTGTGTGTGTTCATTTAGTTGTATATACCTAGTTGTATCTTACGGGAAGGGGAACTACCGTCGTGAGGTCCCGTCTCTGTGTCTCGCAGTGACTAAATTGTTCTTAAATTCGTGTATGGTTTTTGCACACACTATTGTTTCGTCTAGTTTGTTCCATACATCCACCACTCTGTGGTGAAAGCTGTTCTTTTTCAGGCCTCTTCTATAACTGTCCTTTTTGAGCTCTTCCATGGCCCCTTGTATTTCTTTTATCCCAATTTAGTAAGTCTTCTCTATCAAGGACTTCCATACTTCTCATGATTCTGTAGACAGTCAACAAGTCACCTCTTTCTCTCCTTCGTTCCAGAGTCGACAATTCTAGTTTTGACAATTTTTCTTCATTTGGCAGTTTTGAAAGTGTTGGGGCCATCTTCGTAGCTGCTCTCTGGATTCTCTCAATTTTCCTTATATTCTTTTTGGTATTGGGTGACCATGGTGTCGCTGCGTACTCCAATTTTGGCCTTATCAATGAGACTATTATTGTCTTTACCATTTCTTCGTCCAATTATGTAAAGGCCACCTTTACTGATCTTAGAAAGTTGTAGGTTTCTCATACAGTTTTGTTTATCTATTTATCAGGGGAGTTGTCCTTTGTGATGATTACTCCCAGGTCTTTTTCAGATCCCACTTTCTTTACTTCCTTTGCACCAATTTTATATTGCCCTGATATCCCTTTTTTTATTACTTTTTCCAAACTCCATTATGCTACTTTTCTTATTATTGAAGTACACTTTTTACTTCTGACTCCATTCCCAAACCCTGTCCAGGTCTCTATACAGTGAGTCACAATCTGTTTCAGTACCGTACTCACTTTCTTTAACAGTTTTGCGTCATCTGCAAAGAAGCTCAAGTGACATTCCACACCCTCGTCCATGTCATTCACACAAACAGCAAAAATTATTGGAGCCAATTCTGATCTTTGTAGAACTCCACTAAACACCTCTTCCCAAGTAGAATTCTTATCTCTGAGCACTACTCTCATTTTTTACATGCAAGAAATCCTCTATCCATCTATTTCAGTAGTTTACCTTGTATCCCTCCTATAGTTTCCAGTTTTTTTTTTGTGTGATTTTGTCAAAAGTTTTTTGTAGGTCTAGGAGTAAAAACAGATCAAATTTGTGGCACATGATCTTCCCTGTCTAAATTCGAATTGCCTCGGATTTAGTATATTGTTCTCCTCCAGATATTCTATCCATCTACTTTTTATAATTTTTTCACAAATGTTGGCTACCGTGCGTGTAAGGGAAACTGGTCTGTAATTTGTTGGGTCTTCCTTGTTTCCTCAATTATATATTAGTACGATATTGACATATTTCTAGTCTTCTGGTATTTTTCCTTCTCTGAGTAAGCAACTTATTATGTTATATATGTTGTCCATTAGTTATGCTTTACATTTTTTTAGTATCCAGTTTGCGATTTAATCCGAGCCGTGCGATTTCCTGACATCAAGGTTCATTATTTGGTCCATTATTTTTTTTTTCTTCTTACTATTATTTCCCTCATCGGGGGAGGGGGTTTCGCTTCTCGTCCTTCATTCCGATGTTGTACATTTTCTCTAGTGAAAACCGACTTGAAGTGTTTGCTCATGACATCAGCCATTTCTGTATCTTCTGTGTATTCCACATTCCCTTGGCGTAGTTTCACTATTTCCTGTTTGTATTTTACTTTACCGTTCACATATCTATAGAATAGTTTTCGCTGATCCTTACATTTTCCATTATGTCTTTTACATAGTTTCTTTTTTCCTAATTGCATATTCTTACATATTCATTCCTTTGATTGATATATATTTGCCACTTTCTAGGTTTTTTGTCTTTTTTCCAATCTTTTCCAAGTTTCATCTCTTCTATCTTTCGCTTCGCTGCACCTTATGTTAAACCAGCACCTAATACACACCTTTTTCTGTTTTTGTTTTGGGACATATTTTTCCACTCCTTCATTATAGATTTCCCTCAGAATCATCCATTTTCTTCTTTTTTGTGCTTCTTCATTGTAGGATTTTTCCCAATTCGCTTTAAGAAAAAATGACTAAGTTTCTCAAAGCCCGTTTTACTATATATCAGTCTTCCTTCTCTGTATTCCTCATTTCTCTCTATATATATTTCCTCCTTTAGTTCTAACTCAAGTAATATGTAGTCGCTCTTTCTAATGAGTGTCTTGTATTAAATTAACATGCCGTCCTAATCTCCAGAACCAGTTTTTTCAATCACCCTTCCACTAAGCCAAAAGAGAGACAAAATCCCCTAGTCATCCTCTTCTCAGAGTCCATCAGTTATTTGTCCAAATTTCTTCCCAAAGAGAAGGTAAATTTAATCTATAATTACCCTAATACTATTAATAAAAAAGTTGTTAATGTTCACCAGAGGTTGAGAGAAGATCATATCCTAGGTGTTTACTCCCTTCCATGTAAAGATTGCAACCTTTCATACATAGGCCAGACGGTTAGAGACTTAAGGACAAGATTGAATGAGCACAAGAGGTCGATTAAGTATGGCCAAGAAAATTCAGCCATGTTTCAACACGTAAATAAATTTAATCACCGGATGGACTGGGAGAAATCTGATCTTATTTATAAATCAGGCTGTGGGCTCAGAAGCAAAATAGTGGAATCCACATTAACTGAATATTTGCCCACGATGAATATTTCCAAGGGTCAATGGACCCCAGACTCAGGAATATTAATCAGCAAACATATTGTCAACAAGCTTCCTCCCCCTCCCCCTGACCCGACCTCATGTCATCCTCAGGTCACATAGGGTTGGGGTAGTGACGTTTATTATTTTCCAAGTTCCCTTTCTTTTGCAAGAGGTTGGTATTTAAGATAGCATCCTCCTTCCACTTTGTACTACTGAGGAGGATTGCAGTTAGCAATCGAAATGCATAGTTTCGCTCACGCAACTCTTTCTTTCGTCCGACTGTGGTGTTAATTGTGATATATATATATATATATATATATATATATATATATATATATATATATATATACTGTATATATATATATATATGTATGTATATATATATATATATATATATATATATACCTATACATACACATATATAGTATATTATTCCTTTTATGTATGTATGTATGTATGTATGTATGTATGTATGTATGTATGTATGTATGTATGTATGTATGTATGTATGTATGTATGTATGAATGTATGTATGTATGTATGTATGTATGTATGTATGTATGTATGTATGTATGTATGTATGTATGTATGTATGTATGTATGCATGTATGTATGCATGTATGTATATATGTATGTATATATGTATGTATGTATTTATGTATGTATGTATGTATGTATGTATGTATGTATGTATGTATGTATGTATGTATGTATGTAGGTAGGTAGGTAGGTAGGTATGTATGTATGTACGTATGTATGTATGCATGCATGTATGTATACTTGCATGCCTATGTGATCCAAACAGGGCTATAGATATAAAACATTTAGTGTTAAAAAAAATCCCATCCATCATCGATTTGTTTCTTCGTTATTGTGTTTTTTTTTGGCTGAAAGATCATCTTTGCCTCTCGCCTAATTCCCGAGTCAAGAGCAATGCAGCAAAACTCAAAAATACATAAATATGTGTACACGTGAATGC
>NW_027467712.1:2386352-2393852 GCF_046742065.1 Oratosquilla oratoria
TATTCCACCCCCGTCCGCCTTAACTACCCTCCTCTCCCATTTCCCTCCCTCCCCTTCTTACCTATACCCTCGCCTTCTTGTTCCTTCTCATCCCTCCCTCTTCTTCTTACTCTCCTCCCTCTTTCTCGTTCTTTGCTGTCCCTCTCACCACCCTTCCTTTCGCAACTTTTCCCTACTCTCTCACCTCCCAACCCTTCTCTGTCCTTACCTAGCTTCTCTTCTCCTCTCTTTTCCTACCCCTCTTTCTCACTCGCCACCCCGCTGCAGCAGAGTGGATTAACAATACCCATGCAGACAGAATCCACACTGCAGTTTGGATGACCCACCCTCCATCCCTTGATCCTTAGCTTCGCCCATATTCAGATAGTGGATGTTTTCTCTATCCATTTATCTTTCCATCTCTCCCTCGCTTCGTCTTTTCATCACTATCTCTACCTCTATTTCTATCTCTACCTCTCGTTTTCTATTCCTTTCTGTCTGTTTGTCTTTCTTTTTACTTGCACGCAAATTTTCTGTTGTTTTTTTTAGTTACTCACTCGATACCCAAAACCCTACGACGTAACTGAAAACTCGCGTCTGTCTCCCTGTTTGCTCAGTGTCGAACATACAAAGCCATGCAGGTTGCCACTCTCTCTTAACTATTGCGAACTGCCGGTAGCCTGTATGTTTGTGAATACCAATTTGGTTATATCCTGTCGAAAGGATTTACTCCAGGGAACGTTAACCCATTCCATGCCGGGGAGCTTTTCCTTTGCTCTCTGGCTTTCGCCGCCAAACCATTTCATTCATCTTCGGCAGCAAAGCCGTCAAGCCCGGTTCCGCGGAACCTAATCTGCTGTGCGGTACTCATTTCCTCAATTCCAGCTACCGCCAGACTTATTAATCTACATTTCCGTTTCCCTCCCACACTTGTACACAAGTTGAACCGAAGAGTCGGGAGAGCCAGACAGTGGAATTAATGGGAGTCCTCTGGAATTGTTTTTTCATATCGTCACTGATCATCTTTGAGTGGAGATCAGTGTCAACTTATGGAAGAATGATGTGTGATTATGGTACATACGGATCTCAAAAAAGTCCCGAGTATATTGGCCGTAAAATACTTATGTAGTTAATGACCCAAACGGAAGCAACAATGGGAGGGGGAGTGGAAAGGAGTGGTGACGACAACCTTGGGCAAACTCCACCACACACACACACACACACACACACACACACACACACACACACACACACACACACACACACACACACACACACACACACACACACACACACACACACACACACACACACACACACACACACATATTGCAGAAGAAATCACTTGAACGCGTGATACTAGTATGCAGACAAACCACTGGGAAAATGAAAGAGATGAGACCGAGCGCTTTCGTCTTGAAAATGTCTGAATAGACGAAAGCGCTCGGTCTCATCTCTTTCATTTTCCCTGTGGTTTGTCTGCATATATATATATATATATACTGTATATATGTACACATACTATATACATATATATATATATATATATATATATACACGTACTATATACATATATACATATATATATATATACATATATATATATATATATATATATAATATGTGTGTGTGTGTGTGTGTATACATATATATATATATATATATATCAACTAATTAATTCATTAGTCTACTGAAACTAAATTAAATTATTTACAAGTCAAAATGTAGTTTCAAAAGGAAAATCATAGAATCCTCATTGATAAAATATTTTCCTAATTATAATACATCAAATGGTCAATGGTCACCTGACTGCATCACCACACTAACAGTGGACAAAATCCAACAATGTCCGTGTAGCGTCGGCCACGTGACTGAAGTCCTCCTCTGGTTCCTACATATTTACCTCACATCCTTGTATATACACATGTCTTTTCAATCTGCTGAAGAGGATCGCAGATGTATTTTCCATCTGCTGAAGAGGATCGCAGATAGTGATCGAAATATACGGCACTCTCTACTTTCGTCTCTTCTTTCCCGAAAGTGTGTTTTAAGTATAATTTTACTAATGTGCTACATTACTTTGTTGTGATATATATATATATATATATATATATATATATATATATACATATATACATATATATACATTATATATATATATATACATTTTATATATACATATATATGTATGTATATATATATATATATATATATACACACACACATTGAATGGTCCCCAGTGCAGATATTAATCTTTTAATGTGGTTGAAAAAGGATATATATATATGTATGTATATATATATATATATATATATATACATATATATATATATACATGTAGATAAAGAGAGTAGTGAATGATGAGCAACAGTAGAACTGTAGGAATTGTAGCGGTGGCATAAGTGGTGATGTTGGTGTTGGCAGTGCCGGTGACAGAGGTGGCGTCGTCGACGGCGGCGGCGGTTGCGCACTCTAAGAGCCCCGCGTCGGCGGCGACGTTACGTCAACATTCCCCAAACCGCGGCATAAAACGACAAAGACAGTTGGCGTCTGTTCGTCACTGGAGCACTTAGGCGTGCGCAGACCAACTTTGAGTGGTTGCGTGCTCACATATATGCACGTGTATATCCGTGAGCACGCAAACACACAAAAGTACACACACACACACACACACACACACACACACACACACACACACACACACACACACACACACACACACACACACACATACACACACACACTCACACACACACATACACACACACACACTCACACACACACATACACACACACACACACACACACACACACACACACACACACACACACACACACACACACACACACACACACACACAAACACACACTCACACACACACACACACACACACACACACACACACACACACCACACACACACACACACACACACACACACACACACACACACACACACACACATACACAAACACACACTCACACACACACACACACACACACACACACACACACACACACACACACACACACACACACACACACACACACACACACACACACACACACACACACACACACACTCGCACATCACTGTGTTCCTGTCTCCTCCCGCCCCCTGCCGCGTGACCGCATTTACACATATATAAAAAGTTGGTCAACGTATTTACGATATACACAAACTTGCGTGAGAGTGGAAAGGTATATACATACACACAGTCACGTTCACTCACATACACATATTCATGTATGCACACAGACGCGCATGCCCACATGGATGTAGGTGTGTGTATGTACTTTTTAACCCTTGACATCTTTTATCCATTATGTAGTTCGCTAACCTAAATCAGGTGAATTACTTAGTCCTAAGCTAATAAAGGAAGAGGAAAAAGAGCGAGGTAGAAGCGATTCTCCTTGCAGAATAAACTCAAGTAGAAGAGAATCTATTTTTTTTTTTTTTAATATTATTCACTTACCTCTATCAGTGATTCTCAACCGGGGCTAAATTGACCAACTCAAAAAAAAAAAAAAAAAAAAAAAAAAAGAAGAGAAAGTAAATATTTCGTATTTAAAATTTAGTATAGATACCGCAATTCGCTTACATAAATGAATGTAGTGCATATTTTCTTTCTTGACTAAAGTCTATATCCAGGCTATCAATATCAAAGGTGCTTTTCTATTTCTTTTTCATTCTGTGGCTTTATGTTGGCTATGCAATTTTTGCTTGTAAGTGGCGCGAGGGTAAGGTAAATGGGTAAATGAATCAGGTCGAGGGTGTAGGAAATGGCAGATGAAGGAAGTGTTTAAGGTCACTGCTCTGAGTCCCTTTGCATTCATCTCCCTTCACCAAGAAAGGGATGCCCTACTTTGCCTGCTTGATCCCTAAGCTTCCGCTCACCACCGCATTTCACCTGTTAGACCTCAGAGGTTACACTTATGTTTCCGCTCTGATTAATTTCAGAAGAGTTATTTTTCAGCCGGTGGGATCGTCCTTATGTGTTTATTTTCTCTGGCTGACGATATATGATTTCATTCATTTTATTACCATTATTCTCCTTCAACCCTTTCCTTCTCTTTTCCTCTGTCCTTCTTATACTACCCCACATTCCGCCTCTTTATCACTCCCTCTCTTGCTTTCGTTTATTGCCCTCGTCTCTAGACCTTCACATGTAATGCCGCATCTCCCCCCTTTTCCTTTGAGTACCTTCCAACTACCTTCCATCTCCCCTCTCTCCTCAATCCACTCCCACTTTCCATCTCCCCTCTCTTCTCAACCCACTCCCACTTCTCAAATCCCCTCTCTCCTCAATCCACTCCCACTTCTCAAATCCCCTCCCTCCTCTCCCACGTTTAACTGTCGGAATCTCTCTTTCCTACTACCTTTTCTAAATCTCTAATACTTCTATGATCACCTATTTGGTGTGATATTGACACCTAGGATTGAAGCGCTGGATATCGGCGACGAAATATAGTTTCTCCTTACTCCTTTCTCTCCTCTCCTCTAGCCTCTCTTCACTCCCTTCTCCCCTCTCTCCTCTTCTTCCCTCTCTCCTCTTCTCTCAATCACATGTGGCTAGATAATTAGTCAACTTCTTTCCCCTCCACTTTACCATCTTCCTTTTTCTACTGTACCCTCACATCTATCCTTTTACACCCCCCTTCCCTCCAACCTCTGCGCCTCTTCTCTCCCTCTTCATATGTACCCAACCTCCTTCATCCCTCTCCTCTCTCTCTCTCTCTCTCTCTCTCTCTCTCTCTCTCTCTCTCTCTCTCTCTCTCTCTCTCTCTCTCTCTCTCTCTCTCTCTCTCTCTCTCTCTCTCTCTCTCTCTCTCTCTCTCTTCGCCCGCTCCCTTCCTTCCAGTGACCCCTTCCTCTTACCCTGTGTCCTCTGCCTCTTTCCCTTCTCTTCGAATCCCCTTGTGATCATGGCCCCTATACCACCTGGCTCTTTCCCACTCCCCCTCGTTCCCTCGCCTGCCTCTTCCCTGACCTCATCTCGCCTCAAATTCTAATCCCCTTCGTGGAAGGACTCTTTCCTCCCCTCTCATTTCTTCCCCTTTCTTCCCCTCCCTTCTCCCTCCTTCCCCTCCCCGTAGCTCTTTTTCCATCGCCATTTTGTCAGTGAAAAATTAACTCTCCTCTCTTTCCTCTTTCTTGCATCTTTCGACTCTCTTTTTCTCTCCTCTTCCTCCTTCTCCTTTTATCTCGCTTCCTCAGCCTTCTTGTCTCTTTCATCCATAATGCTCTTCCACGTCAATTATCTCTCCTTTTTATCTCTTCCTTCCCCTTTCCTTTTCCTTGATCCTCCTAATTTCCCATTTTCTCCCTCTCCCTCTCCCTTTCACTCTCACTCTCTCCCCTTTGCATCGTTACTCTCGTCGAGTTGCGTCCTCCTCTCCCTACTAATAGCCGTCTCGGTTCACCTATTCTCCTACAAACCTTTGACAGCTAGTTACAACTTACACATTAGTTTTGCCTGCTACCAGACGATTTGACTCAGTCGAGCAAAGAAGCAACTCACACAGCAAAAATGATAGACTTGTTTCGATTGATTCACTGCCATTCACAAGTTATGCACTTGTTCCAGCGGTCTTATGCATCCCTTCCCCTCCCTCTTCCTCCTCCCCTCCCCTTCCTACATCCTCTCCTCCTTCCCTCCTCTGCCCTCCACCTCCTCTCTTATCTGACCTAGTATGTATAGGTCATGCATACAGACTTCGGTTTCTGCCGTCTTTCGCTTTTCCTGCTTTTCCTTTGTTCTCTCAACGTATCTTCCTCTTCCCCATTTTCCTTTCCCCTTTCATTTTATTTTCCTTCCCCGTTCTCTACCATTACCATTTCTTTCCTTTTCTCTTTTCCTCTTCATTTTGTTCTCTCCCTCTCCCCCTTTTCTTCCTTTCCTTCTCCCTCCGTTCTCTCTCTCTCTCTCTCTCTCTCTCTCTCTCTCTCTCTCTCTCTCTCTCTCTCTCTCTCTCTCTCTTTCTCTTTCTCTCTCTTCTTTTTATTTTCTTCCCCTCTTTCCTTCCCCTCCTCCCCTCTCTTCCCCCACTACTGAATTCCCTTGTCTCCCGTCTTATCTGTTTCTTTTATCTGTCCGAACTCTTACCTTCTAAATCCTCCACACCCTCCCTCAACCTCCTTCCTCCTCCTCCTCCTCCTCCTCTTCTTCCCCCTCCCTCCCCCTCTTCATTTTGCTTCCTCTCTTTCTTTTATCCATATGCAATTCCCCTTTGAATTTTCTTTATTTCTCTTCTTATTCATCTCCCATCTGTCGTGTCCTTTTCTCTTGGAGCTCACTCTCCTCCCACCTCTTCCTCCTCCCCTCCTTCCTCCTCCTCCATCCCTTCCTTACCCATCCAGTAACCCTTCGAGATCCTTAATGTCCTCAATGTCTCCCATTTCATCCTTGGCTCTCTATGACCTTTCTTTATTCCCCTCTTCTCTTCCCCTTCCCTTCCTTTTCCCTTACTTTTCACCTACCTTATCTCCACTTCCCATGTCCTCCTTTTTTATCCTTTCGGTCCCTCCTTTTCCCTCTTCTCTTCCTTTTCCTCCCTTTTCTCCTTCCCTTCTCTCCCTTTCCCTTTCACTTTTCCCCTGCCCATCTCCTTTTCTCTCACATTTCCCGTCCCCTGTCCTCTTCCCTTCTTCAAAATCCCCTAATCTCCCCTTTCCCCCTCCCCCTTCCATCTTTATTCCTCCGTTCTTTCCTTCCATTTCCTTTTCTCTCTATCTTTCTCCTCCCATCTCTTTCTCCTATTGTGTTTCCCTTTCCCTTTCTCAACTCTCCCTTCCCTTCACCAATCCTGTGCCCAATTTTCCTTCCTTTTTCTCTTTCCTTCTCTTACATTCTCCCTTCCATCCCTGGCCATTACCTCCCCTTCCCCTCTCCAATCTTCTTCCTCTCGCTTCACTGCCCCATCCTCTGCCCTGGCTTTGTACACCCTGTTTCCTCCTTCCCCTACTTACCCTTCCAGTGGTTTCCCCTTCCTTTCCTTTCTCTCCCTTCTCTCCCTCATCTTCCGCATTTATTCTATCTTTCTTTCCCCTCTCCTTTATTCCTCACCTCTTCTTTCACTTTCCTTCTCGGATCCTCTGTTGGTCCTTATTTTCTATCTTTTTCTACTATCACCTTTTTCATATCTTTCTTCCACTTCCTTCTGTTTGTTTATACACTTATTCTGCCCTTTACTCACTTTTTTCCTTTTACTCCTCCTACTTTCTTTTTCATCTCTTTTTCCTCTTCCTCCTCCTCTTTACATCTATTTTTTCTGTTTTTCCCATTTCTCCTCATCTTCCCTTCCGCATTTTCCTTTCACTCTCATTCTATTCTTCTCCTTTTCCTCTTCCTCCTTCTTCGGGTTCTTCCTTTTAAGCCTTCGCTGACTCTGCCTCCTTCCATTTATTCATCCCAGAGATGTGGAGCGAGGGGAGGAACAGGTGGAGGAGAGCGAAGTGGAGGGCGGATGAAGAGTAGGAAGTGATCGAGGGTTGAAAGAAAGATGAAGGAAGCTGGGGGA
>NW_027467712.1:2401352-2408852 GCF_046742065.1 Oratosquilla oratoria
GATATTCAGCAGTGTGAGGTTTCCCTGATGTGTATAATGTGTCAACTAAATAAATCTGACCAGTGGATGTTGTTTGAGTGACACATACAGTATTATGGGCTCATTATGGATGTTAGACCACCCATCAATTGAAAGACATACAGTTTCATTATTCAGGTCATCTGCACACTTTTTATATTCCTTTTCATACACAAGATCCAAGTACTTATCAGCAATATCTTTTCTGGATGGAGTAATATAACCTGGCCTCAGGCTCTGAACCATCTTGAGAAACTGAGGATGCTGAACAAGATGAAATGGTGAATTTGTAGAAAATATAATTATTGCAACTTTTGTGTCGAGATTTTTCTTTTGAGAGGCTGAAGTTTTTATGATAAGTCTGTCCAGAGATGTTGATGACTTTCTCATAGATGAAAATGTAGCAGAAATGGCGCCTGTGGAGGAGTCTGATAGTAATTTTTTTAATGGCGGAGTCAGGTTTGCAGATAATTCAAGTGGAGCCGATGATGAAGGGATTGAAGCTGTTGATACAGATCGTGAAATGGAGACAGAAAATTTTAGCATATTGCATAATTCATAAATGAATAACTTTTGAGAACAGTAGTTATTTTTTAAAGATAATGATCATATTAACACAACCCACTAAAAAAAATGGAAATAATTAACAGGATATGAAATAGGTGGGCTTGGAATTCAGCCCACACAGGATTCAGTCCACTTTTAAATTCACTAAAAATAATGGGTTAGTTGGGTTAGGTTAGGCTAAATCCCTTTGGGCTGAATCCCATGTGGGCTGAATTCCAATGGAACCTATGAAATATATTACACAATGTTGAATGAAATGAATAACAATTATCTAGGCCCCAAAGTTGAGTGGATACAGTATATTATAGTGATATAGTCATTACCCAAATTTAGAAGTAATGAAGTTGAAGTATCATCTCTTTAGGCCTTCACATTTTTATTGCACATGCTCTCCATTGTTCACCAAATTTATATAGTTGCGTATGAAAAGGGAGAAATGCACACAATAGAAGTAAAATTATATACCTGAGTCATCAATTTCTCCTTCTGTATGCTGTGGCTTACCTTGGCATTTATGTCTGTGAGATTTTAATCTTGACACAATGCCCTGTAGTTCCTGGCTGCAGCCTTTGCATTTAGCTTGGTACCCTTTGTAAGAAGTTGTTGGTAGTGTTTCAAAATAATTCCAGACAGGATAATTTTTTCTGCCTGAGAGAACCACTCTGCCAGGTCCAGAAGACATCCTTCCTGGTTCATTCCAAAGTAGCAACTGACTCAGTGAGAAGCTACTTACCTAGAACATGTTTCAACAAGAATCTTGTTGAAACTTGTTGTGGGCTGCACAGTGATATATACATTTAGTCTTATACCGTTCCTTGTATACTTGTGGCTAGTCTATATAACACTGCTACTTATATTGATATGCTAAAAATGTTATTTGGCAATCATATCGCATATCAGATAGCAATCCCATAATATATAAAATCTATAAAAAGTCTATTTAAATCAAATAAATCTGATTTAAATAAAAAAGATAAAAAAATTTATGTTTTAGAAAGATACATACATACATACATATACCAAGGCTTTTTCCCCCTTCCAAGGGAGGTAACCAAAAAGGAAAGGCATAAAAACACTCCCACCCATTTCATCCCTAAATACACTCCACACCCCTCCCACCCTTCCTCTCATCTGAGCACCTCCTGGATGACGGGTCATCCCTGCACCCTGCCCACCGCCCTGGGTCAGAAGCAGTGTCGCAAGACACAGTACATCCACAGCAAGGCCGCTTCATTTAATCGGCGACCCCCCTCTCCGTCCCCCTTTGCATATAAGGAGAGGACGGGGAGAAATCCCTTCGGGCTGCGTCAAAATTTACTCACACATACTACCCCACCCCCCACCCCCCCGCCCATTCCTCCTCATGCAGTCACAACATCATCCATATACAACCATTCTCCACTCACCTCTGTCTTCCGTCCTCTCCCTTCCTTCCTCAACAGACATTCCCCTCTTCCCCAAAGCCCCCTTCACCCCATCCATCCACCTCATCCTAGGACGTCCCCTCATGTTCACTCCCTCCACATCTGCCTTCCATACCTCTTTTACTAGTCTTTCTTCACTCATTCTTTCCATGTGTCCAAACCATCCTAATATTCTTTCATCAACCCTATCTCCCAAATCCTTTTTCACCCCTGTTCTCCTCCTCACCTCCTCATTTCTCACTCTATCTAGCCTAGTAACCCCCACCATACTTCTCAGACACCTCATCTCAAACACATTCAAACTCCTTCTCTCTTCTTCTCTTATGTTCCACGTTTCTGCCCCATACAATGCTGTTGGCACAATCACTCCTTCATACAGTCTCCTCTTCGCATCCATTCCCAAATGTCTATTTCTCATTACACTCTTTAAACCACCAAGGCATTTACTCGCTTCTCTCAATCTACATTCTACCTCCACCTTCACTCCACCTTTTCCTGCTACACTTGCACCCAAGTATCTAAAACTATCCACTTCCTCCAGTCGCTCTCCCTTAATGTTCACTTCCAGTCTACTGCCACTTTCACCCTTGTACATCTCATCACCTTACTTTTACCCACATTTATCTTTAGCTTTCTTCTATCACATACTCTCCCAAGCTCTGCCACCAGCTTCCTCAATCCTCCTCTGACCCTGCCACAAGCGCAGTGTCGTCTGCAAACAACAGCTGGCTCACCTCCCACTTTTCTCCATTTTCTTTAACCATCTCCAATCCCTGACTCACTACCCTAGCATTCACCTCTCGCACCACCCCATCCATGTATAAGTTGAACAGCCAGGGCGACATAACACATCCTTGACGAAGTCCCACCTTTACTTCAAACCACTCACTCTCTCCATTTCCAATCCTAACATGCTCTACTACTCATAAAAAACTCTTGACAGCTCCCAAAAGCTTTCCTCCTATCCCATAAATCTGCATAACCTCCCACAGTGCCTTTCTGTCTACCCTATCATAAGCCTTTTCCAGATCCATAAAAGCCCAAAAAACATCCTTCCCCTTTCCTATAGCTTTCTCACATATCTGTCTTACCACAAAGATCTGATCTACACAACCTCTACCCGTCCTAAATCCACACTGTTCCTCACCAATTACTCCTTCTGTTCCTCTCCTAATCCTCTCAATTAAGATTTCCCATAAGCCTTCCCTACTACACTCAACATTCTAATCCCTCTGAAATTACTACATTCACACTTGTCCCCTTGTTTTAGAAAGAAAAAAAAAAAAAAAAAAAAAAAAAAAAAAAAAAAAAAAAAATTGCCAACCCTGGTGTCCACTAACCTCATACAATAATACCTGTCAAGTCCGGCTAAAATTGGCATTTCAAAGCATAACAGTGCCTTAAAAATAGTTTCTTATTTCACTATAAAAGTTTATATTAACTTATACTGCATTGAATAAGTCAATAGTTAATATATTTGCCCTACTGTATATACAATGTTAGGTTTCTAGTTTTGATATATATGCCCAATATAAAATGTTAGGTTACAAAGAAAGCAATGGCCTCCGCTAGCGGACCCAAGGATCTGGGTGCGCACGTCCTGTGTAATAGTAGTCCTTGGTATATGTATATCATACAATCCATGACCGTCGCGCAGAGGATTCGAACCACCGCCTATAGACTCGAGAGTCCACAGCACCCGCCTTTAACCACTCGACCACAGACGATCTAGTTCGAATCCTCTGCGCGACGGTCATGGATTGTATGATTGATGTCGCTGTCCACTAGCGAATTATTCAAATAGTATATGTATATGTATATGCATGTGTACAGTATGTGTATGCATATGTATATGTATAAGGATATGTATATGTATATGTATATGTATATGTATATGTATTGTATATGTATATGTATACGTATATGTATATGTATAGTGTATATGTATATGTATATGCATATGTATATTTATATGTATATATATGTATATGTATATATATATGAATAATGTATATGTATATATGTATGTATGTATATCTCTATATATATATATATGTATATATATATATACATATATAATATATATATATATATATATATGTGTGTGTGTGTGTATGTTAAATATATATATATATATATATATACATATATATATATATATATATATATATATATATATATATATATATTGAGACATTCTGACAGGTTGATGTAAGCGGAATAGGAAACACAGGAGTCTTGGTCTTGAGTTTATTCCTGACTAGTTTCGCAGGTATGCTTTTTCAAAGGAATATGTGTACAAACGGGCTGTGGGCATTATATACATGGGGTGGACCTCACCACCTCTCCGAGTTACCATAGTTGGTGGCGAATGTGAACATCACATTGTGGCTCACGTAACAATGAAGACATTTTTACAATTAAATATGATAACACTAATACCAAAGAAATTATTAATAGAAAATGTAACAATAGTAATGATAACGATGAAGATAAATATTTGAATAATAATATCAACAATAATAACAAAAATGATAGTAGCAATACAGGAAATAATAACAATAAAATAAAAGTAATAGTAATAAAAACAATAATAAGAATAAAAACGATAATACTAATAACCAAGAAATTAAGATTATTAATATTAATTATGACAATAATGGTGAAAACAATTATAATAAAAACGAAAAAAAAATTAAAATCTTTTTAAATAAATATTTAAATAGTAACAATAATAATAACAATAATGATAAAAAAGAAAGTAATAATAATAAAGATGGTAATAATAAAAATAAAAATGTATTGATAAAATTATAAATATAATTATAGAAATAAAAAAAAAAAAAAAAATGGTAATAATAACAATGATAATAATAATAGTGTTGAAAATAAATAGTAACAAATAGCATTAAAAGAATAAATCATGATAAAAAGTTGGGGCAAGGTAGCATGGAGGAACTTCAGAGTGAAAGGAAGAAAGCTGGAGAGGGTAGGCCGAAGTGGGAAAAAGGTATCTACTTAGGGTCGGGGGGTCTGGGAAGCCATTCTTGGAGGGCAAGTGTCGCGGTAGATTTTGTCCATTTCGAGTCACCAGTTCTCTTGTTTGTGTTTTTGTGGTTGGCAATGTAAAGTGATTCAATTATTTTCCGTTGTTTCTTACAAAGGATTACAAAGGATTACAAAGGCAAAGCATGCCGACAGGAGACCTTTTGATCCATATCTAGGTCGGATGCAAAAAAAAAAAAAAAAAAAAATCATATTAATAATAAATTAAAACTATAACAATGTAAATAACAATTAAAATACATAAATAAATGCATTGGTATAGTTGAATAACAAACAAACAGGTAAATAGTAAATGATAATAAATTGACATATAACTAATAATAAATGAAAATCACAGACAAATTATAACAAAACAAAAACAAATAATATAACATACATTATAATAATTACAGCATCTTACTTAGGTATTTATCTAAATGATTCTTAAAGCTTCGAACTGAACTACATTGCACTACCTGTGCAGGAAGTTTATTCCATTCATTAACTACACGGTTGGCAAAGTTGTTTCTACCTACTTCCAAATTGAATCTATTTCCGGACAGTTTGAGACCATTGTTTCTTGTCTGATTCTCATTCAATGTGAAAATTTGGTCACTTTTGATGTTGTCAATTCCCTTTAAAATCTTAAAGACCTGTATCAAGTCACCTCTGAGTCTACGCTTTTTTAGGGAAAACAGATTCATGTGCTTAAGTCGATTTTCGTATGATTTATTTTTGATATTTGGAATCAGTTTTGTGGCTCGCCGTTGTACTTTTTCCAGTCTGTCAATGTCTTTAATGAGATTCGGTGACCATACGGAAACAGCATATTCCAAATGTGGACGAACTAACGATTTATATAGCTTGTTAATGAGTGATGGACTTTTGAAATCAAAAGATCGCGCAATCAATCCCAGAATCTTATTTGCTTTCTCAGAGGCTGAAATACACTGCTTGGATGATTTGAGGTCGTTACTGATAATTACGCCGAGATCTTTTTCACTATCCACTTTTGTTAACGAATTTCCAAATAACTTGTAATCGTACTTGCTGTTATTTTTACCTATGTGCATTACCTTGCATTTACTTGTGTTAAATTTCATTAGCCACTTTTCAGACCATTGCTGTAATTTATCTAAATCTTCTTGAATATCTAATTGGTTTGAGTGATCATTTGCCACTCCGCACAGTTTTGTATCATCAGCAAATTTGGAAACAGTAGATTTTAGTCCATGGTCTATATCATTTATATATACTATGAATAGAAGTGGCCCAAGAACGGAACCCTGAGGAACTCCACTTGCAACACTTTTCCATCCAGAAGTTTTTCCATTTAAAACAACTCTCTGTTTTCGACCTTTCAACCAATTACTAGTCCAACCTAATAGGCTACCACTTATTCCATGCAAAGCTAATTTAGTAAGTAGTCTTTCGTGTGGGACGGTATCAAAAGCTTTTGCAAAGTCTAGATATATTAAATCTATATTGTTTCTTTTGTCATAATTCGAGACAACTGTGTTGTAGTTCCTTTAGCTAGAATGGTGGAACCCTCCCAGTTAGGCAAATGTCCCTCTGTGTCAATGTGGTTAACTAGAGCGTTGGTTTCTCGGTGGTGTCTAATGTCCGCTTTGTGTTCCTTGAGTCTGTTGTTAAGTCCTCTGTATGTCTCTCCGTAGTATGCACAGTCACCACCGAGAAACCAACGCTCTAGTTAACCACATTGACACAGAGGGACATTTGCCTAACTGGGAGGGTTCCACCATTCTAGCTAAAGGACTACACAAGAAACAACGGAAAATAATTGAATCACTTTACATTGCCAACCACAAAAACACAAACAAGAGAACTGGTGACTCGAAATGGACAAAATCTACCGCGACACTTGCCCTCCAAGAATGGCTTCCCAGACCCCCCGACCCTAAGTAGATACCTTTTTCCCACTTCGGCCTACCCTCTCCAGCTTTCTTCCTTTCACTCTGAAGTTCCTCCATGCTACCTTGCCCCAACTTTTTATCATGATTTATTCTTTTAATGCTATTTGTTAATATTTATTTTCAACACTATTATTATTATCATTGTTATTATAACTTATTTATTTATTATTTCTATCATTATATATTTATAATTTTATCATTACGTTTTTATTATTACCATCTTTATTATTATTACTTTCATTATCTTTATTATCATTATTGTTATTATTATTGTTACTATTTAAATATTTATTAAAAAAAAATTTTTTTCGTTTTTATTATCATTGTTTTCACCATTATTGTCATAATTAATATTAATAATTTTAATTTCTTGGTTATTAGTATTATCGTTTTTATTCTTATTATTGTTTTATTACTATTACTTTTATTTTATTGTTATTATTTCCTGTATTGCTACTATCATTTTTGTTATTATTGTTAATATTATTATTTAAATATTTATCTTCATCGTT
>NW_027467712.1:2416352-2418852 GCF_046742065.1 Oratosquilla oratoria
TCTGCATAATGGATTCCACGCGCCACTTCCAGTACTTCTCGTCTGTTTACCCTGGACTGTCTCCTTTTGTGACAAGATTATCTTCTTCTCTGATCAAAGCACACAAAGAAAAGTTACGACTGAAATTTCTTCAAGATTGTCTTAGTGAACAAGTGTTGCCTAAGTCAATCCTCCCTCAACGCCTTTTGAATTTGTCTGACCGTCCTTTTGATAACTTTCAACATATAATTTTGGTTAAACATATAGAAATTAAGAAAGTTGAAGTGAAAGAAGCATTCCGTATTGCTAACCAAGCAAAATTGTCATTTCATAATTCTATTCCGTGTGAATGGAAGAATATGTTATTGGATTTTTGTTACGACCGGCTTAGGAAATCTCGTCTGTTTTTACAAAACAAATTGAAACGTAAGTTAAAATTATTGATTAAGAACAGTGGTTGGACAAAGGATGCAAATCCGAATTTTGTGGTGAACTTATCAGGTAAACAACTTAGTGATGATGCCTCTTGTGCACTAGGTTATGGCTTAAAGTTCGCCTATTCCAACAAGGAGTTAGATTTTGTAGAAATTGCTAAATCTTTTTCTAATTTTGAAAGGTACAGTGATTTATCATCCGAAGAAGTAAACATTTGTAAGGGCATTATCTATGCCCAAATAGATTTATTAAGGCTTTAGAAGCTCTCAAAAAGGATAAACAATTACATATCACTAGAGCGGATAAAGCAAATGCAGTGGTCATTTTAAATAGGGATGACTACTTGTTTAAAATGGATGATCTTTTGTCCGATGACATTACATATGGCCAACTTAAGACCAACCCACTTAATAAGGTGAACAGTGAATTTAACAAAAAAATGAAAACTTTGTTAAAGGGGGAAGACGAATTCATCAAACGGTTTTCTACCATCACACCTTCTCTTCCCTATATATATGGATTAGTAAAAACACACAAACCAAATAGTTCAATAAGACCTGTCATTATCTCTGTTAAATCTATTTCATATGATCTATTAAAAGAGCTAGTGTCTTTACTTGGTCCATTAACTGGCACAATTTCTAATTCATCCATAAAAATAATATAGACTTAGTACAAAAACTTAATAATTTAAGTATTGATTATAATTTTAGGTTAGTAAGTTTTGATATAACTAGTTTATTCACAAAAATTCCTGTAGATGATTTAATTGTTTTTCTTACTGATTATTTAGAGACAAAATCTCACTTCCTTTGCCTTCTGCTATTATAATTGAACTTATCAAATTATGCGTAAAAAAATTGTAAGTTTGAATTTAACGGTAATTTTATTCCCCAGAAATTTGGAATGGCTATGGGGAATCCCCTCTCGCCTCGCCTGTTTTAATGCAACATTTACATGGAATTTTTTGAAAAAGAACTATTGTGTGAAATTTTGCCATCTAATGCGATATGGTATAGATATGTAGATGATGTTCTTTGCCTGTGGCCATGTACTGAAGACCTGGATGCTTTTTTACAATCTCTGAATAATTTAAGTTTCCCTCCATATAATTTTACTGTAGAACTAGAAAATAATAACAAATTGTCCTTTTTTAGATTGCCTTATCCACAGAGAAGGTTATGACTTTAAATTTAGTATTTATAGAAAACCGACTAAGGGTGTTTTCCTTATATTCATTATTACTCTGAACACCAAGATAAAGTAAAAAAAATCTGTTTTTTCTTCTATGTTCTTACGTGCCTTGCGGATATGCAGCCCTGAATTCATTGATGAGGAATTTGAGTCTATTGTTAACCTAGGTTTAGGATTAAAGTACCCTAGAACATTTTTAGATAACGCTCTCTCTTTGGCGAAAAAAACTTTTCATAGGAATCAACCCCCTCCCCTTTTTGACATTAAGAATCTTTTAGTATTACCTTACAATAACAATCTTTCTCAAGTTCCTCATCTACTTAAAACATGGAATGTTAAAGTAGTGTTTAATAACCCATGCACTTTTAAGAAATTAATAATAAAAAATTCTCCCGCTGATTCTGATGGTTGCATATACAAAATCCCTTGCAGAGATTGTGAAAAGTATTACATTGGACAAACGGGCAAAGAACTATCAACTAGAATTAAACAACAAAAAAATAGTGTTAGAACAGCACAAGAATCCAATGCTCTATTTTTTCACATGAAAGACTTCAATCATTGTAATTAATTGGACTAATGCTTCCTCTATCATTTCTTGTAATTCATTTGTCAATAGAAACATAATAGAAAGTAGTATGATAAAAAATTCTGAAGGTTCTACTCTTAATATCAGTAATGGCATTTATAAATTAGATAAATTCATCATTAACAAAATTTGTAATCAGGTTGTATGTGATCAAAATTAATTTGGTGAATTGTGCTGTTCTCTAGATTTCTTTTTCTTTGATGACTTTGTGTACCAAGATTTATTCTTTTTTCATGTGTGACTTTTTGTCCTTCACCGGTTCCTTTCCTAGTGTAATATTTCGTGTCATCTTGTGCTATGCCA
>NW_027467712.1:2438852-2443852 GCF_046742065.1 Oratosquilla oratoria
GGCGGTACGATCCTCGCTTTATATGAAGCATTCCTCTCTGGCGGGGGTTCGAATCCCAGCAGATGAGTTTATTTCCAATTGTCAAAAATGACACAAAACACTTGTCGGAAGACTAGCCTGCATAAAGGATTTGATGAAATACAGTACATACCACGTTCCACCCGAGTGCCCTCGGCAGAAGGGTCGCGGTGGTACAGGCGGTACGATCCTCGCTTTATATGAAGCATTCCGCTCTGGCGGGGGTTCGAATCCCAGCAGATGAGTTTATTTCCATATATATATATATATATATATATATATATATATATATATATATATATATATATATATGTATATATATATATATGTATATATATATATATGTATATATACATATATATAATATACATATATATATAATTATATAAATATATGTATATATATATACATATATATAACTTATTGACCCACTGTCGGAGAATGAGATAAAATGGACAAAATTTCTGTATATTTCGACCACTATCTGTGGTCCTCTTCAGCAGAATGATACATAGTGTGGAGTATGAGAGTATATATAGCTAAGAAGGGTACATTTGGGGACAGGGAAAAAGGGGTACTCAGGTTATGTGTCCTTAATGAGGTCGGGGCGGAGGTTGACCGATAGTGAGGTCAAGCCCGGCTGTTTTAGAGATGGATTTCTTACCACCCATCCAAGTTATGCAGTCTGGGAACCACTGACCTTTGGAGGTATTAAAATTAGGTATTTGTTTAATAAGGGAGGATTCTATAATTTTCCTTCGAAACCTACAGTGGGATTTATAAACAATGGTAGCATTATGCCAGTCCATGCAATGATCCTCTTTGCTGGTATGTAGGTATTTTCTTTACCACCACACTGATAACATTAGACGTAGTATAGCTTCGGGTTTATATCTAAGAGCTTTGAGGATATGCAGCCCACAACACCTTGACAAAGAATTAGAGCTAGTGAGTTCCCAACTGTCAAAATTAGGATATCCGTGGTGGCTTTTGTCCAAAGCACTGAGCAAGGCAAAAAGCAATTTTCATAAGACACCTAACCCAGATAACAAGTATAAGTGGAGTGATTACATTATACTTCCATACAATGAGTCAATAAACACCTGTTCCAAAAGACTACCTATCAATATGATATCTATTTACCCAAACAGTATTTTTAAGAAAGTAGTAAATGTACACCGCAGGATGAATGTGGATACCAGCCCCGGAGCTTACAAGCTACCTTGTAAGGACAGTGAAGAAGTTTACTGGGGCCAAACAGGAAGAGAACTGACTACAGGGATTAAGGAACACAAGAACTCCATCAAATATGATCAAGAAAATTCCGCAGTGTTCCTACATTCCAGCAAAGAGGATCATCGCATGGAATGGGATAATGCTACCATCATTTATAAATCTCACTGCAGCTTTCGAAAGAAAATTATTCCGAGTAACTACGTCTGTTACGGCCGTCGTTTATTGATTATATTCCGTGACGCCCTTTCTATAGTAAAGATTTCAATGTCCAATTAAGTGTATGGTATCACGCATACCAGTGACCCCAAATTCCAAGGGTCCCTAATGAAAAGGTAAATGACATACGTGGGGAACCTTAGGCATCCATCAAGGGTCGGGAGCCCTTCAGCTCCTCCGGTATGATGGAACTCTCTACTGATTATATCGTGGTTAGTGGCAAACGATTTTATTCATGTGAAGGGGTTATATGAAGAGGTCATGAGGGTTATGCCGTCGTGAGGAGGTCAAGATGGGTGACATGAGCCTCTTTGATGTGGTGACACATTTTACACCTTTATTCTCTCTGGCAGCAGAAGATTTTACTCAGTCGAAAGGGGTTCATCATGTTGAAGGAAAGAATACACTGAAGAAGTACAATATATACTGTATATACTTATATATATCAACATTCTTAAGACTTCATCGATCAGTCCTTTCAATTTGTCGACCTAATACATTTGATTATGGCTATCATCAGGGGCGTATCAGGACAATTTCCCCAGGAGGACAATTTCCCCCCGTTGACAATTGCCCTCTGGGACAACTGCCCCTTGGACATTTCCCCCGGAGGACAATTTCCCCCATTGTCAATTGGCCCATGGGACAATTACCCCCAAGGAAGAAAATAGGGGAGGGGAGTGGCGCTAAGAAAATGACAGTGATGACTGTTTTTTCCACCTTAGCCAAAACATTTACAGAAAGGTACAAACTTTAGGCATGCAGCAAACCTATCTAAATGACCAGGAGTTTGTTCTTAGCATGAGGATGCTTGCAGCATTAGCTTTTGTGCCGACTGCTGAAATTGAAGAAACGTTTGATAAACTCCTGGAAATTATGGCTCCGGACAATCAGCCAATACCTGATTATTTCGAAGACACTTATATTGGACGACCTTGTAGAAGGAGAGGGCGACGAGAACCAATGTTCGACATGGCTCTGTGGGGGCATGTACGACTGAGCGAAGGAAGAGCTTCCAAAAACAAACAATTCAGTCGAGGGATGGCATTGGAGTTTTCTTACAAATACTTGCTGCTGCCATCCCAATATCTGGATTTTCATTTTAAAACCCCAGAAAGAGCAGTCACTTCAAGAGTTTAGTATCAGTCAGAGTGCAGCCGGCATTGCAAATGAAGGATCACGGAAAAGGTATAAAGATGGCTCCCAGTGAATAGTCAGTTTAGTCAACGATTACAGCAACAGAGAGATTTTTTACTACTTAAGAGGAATTGCGTATAATCTAAATTTTTAAACAAAACTAAGCTTATTTTCATTCTTTGCAACTAAATGTATTTTTACTCTTTGACTTTATAAATAAAAATTTGAACAAAATTAACCTTGTATTTGTATTTTTTTAATTGTCCATGGGGGAAATTGCAACTAAATGTATTTTCACTCTTTGACTCTATAAATAAAGTTTTGGGTAAAATTAACTTTGTATTTGTATTTTTTTCAATTGTCAACGGAGGGAAATTGACATTAGGGGGTAAATGTCCCAGGGGGCAGTTGTCAACGGGGGAAATTGTCCTTCGGGGGAAATTGTCCTGGAACCCATCAGGGGATACTTCCCGTCTATTAGTCTAATCTTCAGGGCTGTAAAGTGTTCACAAAAATAAAAAGTTACAACTATTGGATGACGAATACTTGTGGCGTAGAGGAGGATAGCTCAATCTTCTTCTTCTGCCTTCCGTTAAAGGGGACTAAATGGTGATGGAACGAGGAAACTAATTTTGGGGGGTTTTCTTTCGCGTAGAATTCGGGCAAATTATAAAGTAGGCTTTGCTTGGCCACCCCTTCATAATTGGGAATCAAGGCCTCCATACGTGTATATATGACTATGTTGGATCTAGATAATGTTAGGGATCACAAATACAATCTTTACTGAGTGTAAGTTGTCATGAATGTAACTGGGCACGAATACAAATTATTGGTTAAAAATAAAGTTACGAATGCAATCAGATATGAATGTAAGGGTTATATGAAGAGGTCATTAATGTAATCTTCACGAATATAAATGGTCATGAATACAAAATTTCACAAATGTAAGGGGTCATGAGTATAAAAGGATATGATTCTATTATGGCACAAATTAATTGGGCACAGAAATAAGAGGGATAAGTAAATAAAGATGAAGGATATAAGATGACAAGTGTAAGAGGACACGAAAATAAAAGGGCACAAAAATAAGAGAACAATCAAATAAAAGGCACGAATGCAAGAGATCAAGCATTCAAGGGTCCCTAAATTTAAGACGTTAACCTAAGTGACCATAAATGCCAAAGGTCACTTAAGTAAGGGGTCACAAATATAAGGTCACAGATATATGAGACCACATATATAAATAATCATAGGCATGAAAAGATCACAAATATAAGTTTCTTAAGTGTTAAGGTTGACGTATATGATAAACAGACATGAAAGAAAAATCTCCGAAATTCCTGAATGTAGAGAGTAATGTGTACTAAAGTTATATTTGGGTCCCTGGACTCCGGGATGGCCGGCCGTATTATGCCTTATTGAACAAACCCACCAAACAGGAGGTTAGGTGATTGCACTGGATTAAATAAGGACCTCACATAAAATGGAATTTGAATAAGAAGTAGGAGGACAGGCGGAGGGGGGAGAAGGGAAGGGAAGAAGAACGATGGGGGAAAGAATTAGGGAGGATTGAGGAAGGGTAAGGAGGAAGGAGGAAAAAGAGAGGAACCAGAAAGGAGAAAGAAGGGAAGAGGAAGAAGGAAGAAAGAAGGAGGGAAAAGGAGGAAAGAGGGAAGAGGGAGAAAGAAATAGAAGACAGAAGAAGAATGGAAGGAGGGTGGCGAAGATAGTAGGGAGGGGGGGGGAGTAAGGGATGCGAAGTAAGAGAGAGTGAGGAAGAAGAGGGAAGAAGAAGAGAAAAGAGGATGAAGGAGGAATGATGGAAACTAATGGAAGGAAAGAATGTGTGAGGAAAGAGAGAGAGAACGAAGGAGATATGGGAAGGTAGGGGAGTGTGGGGAAAAGTTGAAGGCGTGGAAGAGGAAGTGGGATTGGAAGTGGGAGTGGGATTGGAAGTGGGATTGAGAGCATCCGCATCTGAACGATCTTGCAACTTGGAAAAAAGTTGACACATGCAGGCAGAGGGCGATTAAAGGGTCGACTTAAATCATATGCCAACAGTCAGTGAAACTGATCTAAGTAGTGAAGGGCACTTCTTTTCATCTTGGTTGTGGGGAAGAGGAAAGAGAGGGGAGGGGAGGAGGGGAAATGGAAGTGAGACTGCAGAACATGGTGGGTAAAGATGAATACAGAGATGAAGAAGGGGTTGGTGAGAGAGCGAAGAAGAGAAATGAAGAGAAGAGAGAAGTGAAAAGGAAGAGATAAAACGAGAATAGGCTGAATAAAAAAAGGAACAGAATAAGGGAGAGAAATGTAATATAATGGGGAGGGGAACGTAGGGGAAGGAGAGAAGGGGCGAGGACGTGATGGAAGGAGAGGAAAAGGGGAAGAGG
>NW_027467712.1:2448852-2453852 GCF_046742065.1 Oratosquilla oratoria
GTGTATGTAAACTCTTTTATGGCATTATGTGTTGTTTTTGTGTATATATTCGAAAACAAATCTCGAGCCAAGTAGCCTTGTTGCTTATGTCATACGGCGGCCATATTTGCTAACGTCTTTTTCTCGGCCATTTTGCTTTCACCCTGGTATTATACGGTCACCCCTTGAGGTGCCGCTTTCCTAAGCTATTCTTTTGTATAGAATTGATGTTATTGTTTATATATCTTTTTTCTAGGTAAGGCTGCGATCGCCAACCCAGAAGGTTATCTTTCTTCGTGGGGCATGTGTTTTTGTAAGCTGTGGCAACAATTACTGTATGTATCATTTTTTTCTTGTTATTTTTTGCGTTACTGCTAATTAGAAATGGCTTTCAGCTATTATACTATTTAATGATGTCTATTAAGAGTAAACTACCATTATTTCTTAGTCGATGGCTAATACATTTACACTACCTGTACTTACATGTACCTTTTGTAACAAGTCAGGTCACACAAATGTATTTTTCTTTCACCGTAAGCGTCACGAGCACAAGTCAAAGCAGTCCCCTGTAGGTAGGAGTTTATCTGATGTCTCTTCTAACGTGACACATGACCCCTCTAAAATAACGCTTCAGGATAAACTTAGCTTCTGTGTTCAAAGATTCTGAAACTTAAGGCAGAGACCTCTCATCAAATTAGGCAAGCTCAGTCCCATTTTCATCAGCGCCTATATCATAAACCAAGAGATTGACCAATAATAGCCAGTCTTAGATCATCCCTTTGGTGACTGATGAGTCTTCTCAATTACTCACCTTTCAATTTTTTACAAAGCACACACTTATCATAGTCGCGGTAGATACTGGTGCAGAATGTATTCTTATAGATAGTAGGGCTTATTATGCTCTCAGATATTTGTACAATATCCCTTTATCTCTTTTTTGTAAAGGACTGCACTCTGTATAAGGTTCTCCTTTGCCTATTCTTGGGACTGTTCGCATTCCCTTAAGATTTTCCTCGCATGCTACCGTTTTCCATGTTACTTTTGTTATTGTTTCTGGAATTGTTTTCATGTGTGATTGCCTCCTAGGCACTGACGCTTTTACAGCTCATAGCATAGCTATATCTCCTAGGCGCCGTGTAGTGACTTTTCATAATTATGCTATTCCTGCAACGGATAGACCTGTTTCTATATGTAGCTTCTCATCTGTGCATGATCAGACCATGCAATTGTCTTTAAAGGGTTCTAGTCGTTTTGGCTCTCCTATTTCTTGTTTGTGCTGCTGTTGTTGTAGGCGAGCATTATATTAGGCCTTCAAGTTCAGTTCGAGTCCCGGTGCGCATTTCAGGTGCTCCAATTGGTTCTGACGTCTTATCTCAGCCTGACTCTGTTCGTGTTCGTCGTCTAGCATTGGAAGGAACTCTCTCCACTATTCATGAGGATCATGTTACCACAGCTATGGTAACCAACGTCACTGGCGCTCCTATCATCCTCTCTCCTGGCAGTCATTTAGGTTCCTTTGAATTAGTTGACGTTGACACTGTCCAGGGTTCGCCTCCTATCATAGCAGCTTCGGTGCTACGGTCTCAACAAGTAAGTGACACAGCTCACTTGGCCTCTGAGTATGCAATGTCTGTAGGTGAGATTAACTTTTCAGGGGTGACGCCTTGTCTCATTGACCTGTTAGTGACCCACTGTCAAGATTTGGGTTTACCTAGTGATCCATTAGGAGTTACGGATCGTGTTGTTCATAGCATTGATCTTCAGCCAGGTGTTCGACTTGTTTACATACCCTTTTACAGGTTGCCTCAGTCTCGTCTGTTTGTAGCACAGTCCTTGGTTGATGACTTGTTACGTGAAAGCGTTGTGCAAAAGTCTCTTTCAGGCTGGAACTCACCACTCCTCCTGGTGCCTAAGAAAGATGGATCTTTTTTGTCCTCTTATTGATTATAGGCAAGATGAGGTCACTATTCCAGACCATTACACATTACCTGTGTTAAGTGATCTTCTCTAGTCCATTGGAGCAGGTAATATGGTGTTCACCACCTTAGACTTAAAGACGGACTTTTGGCAGATTCCTTTCTGGACTCCAACAGGACATTATGAATGGCTTTGTTGCCTATGTGGTTACGGAATGCTCCCTTGACATGCCAGTGCTTGATTAACTTAATTTTCCGTGGCCTGGTGGGGAACGGAAATTTTGTTTACTTGAACGACTTAATCTTGGTTTACAAGGACGTGCAAAACCGCTTCAATAAGTTGTCCCTGGTCTTGCAACGTTTTGCCGATGCTGGATTGAAACTCAATTTGCCCAAATATTATTTATTTATTTTGATCTCAATTGGCCATTTGGTTCACTGTATTGTGGGGTGTTCTGGGGTCTGCGAATCCGTTGAATTTCTGTAAATATTATTGACCTGATGTCTGGCCTATACTCTGGGATAGAGAGTGTTGTAAAGTATGGAGGAAGCGTGTCCGGCTTCCTTCTTGGATCCTATCCACAACACTTTTCAACATTTGTATGGACTGAAGTTTGAACAGACTTATCGATCAATGTCATTACGGAGCATCCACTGGCAACACTAAGGTCACTGACCTTACCTCTACCGATGCTGCTGCACATCTTTTGGGATCATTGGAGCTCATGGTTGCACATGGCGAGGACATTGAGGGCTTAGAAAGTTTCACATACATTGGTAGTGTAGTTCATTGCAGGACTGGCATGACCCGTGGACTCGCTGAACCAAAGTATGTGATGTTATCGATATCTAAGCAAGAGGACTAAGTCACTTGTGTTTCCTTTTTTCTGTATAGCTGTGAGACTCGAAAAATGAATGCTAACTTGAAGAGGAACCTTGACGTCTTTTATACTAAGCGTCTTTTACATTAAAAAACCGCTCTATAAGAAGTTACTAGCATAATTCGTGAACATCAGCTCCGGCCATATGAGAAAGTAAATGATGTCGCTTCAACTTACAGGGTTCCAAACGAGATAACCCTCGATGGAGGAGACGAAGGGAACGCCCTCGGAACTTATGGTTAAAGCAGGTCTACCGACCTTGTCGAGAGCTAATTGGAAAGGGAAATGTAACTGCATGGGTACTTGCCTAAGGAAACTGTGAGGAATAGTGTCAGTGTAGGAATGAAGTGGCGCGCCTTCGATGCATGTTTACCCTGTATGTGTATGTGTGTATGCGTGTGTATGTGTGTGTGTGTGTGTATGTGTGTGTGCGTGTGTGTGTGTGTGTGTGTATGGGTGTGTGTGTGTGTGTGTTTGTGTATGTGTGTATGAGAGAGAGTGTGTGTGCATGTGTGTTTGTGTATGTGTGTATGTATGTATGTACTGCATATGTGTGTGTATTCACTTGGTCTTTGGATCACGTGTTGGACTCGTGATCGACAGCTATTTCCCTCCTGGAAGAGAGGTCAGAGCTCGTAGGTCCGATCTATGGGTAATGCTATGACCTTGCACACACACACACACCCAACTCCCCGCCCACGAGAGTCAGAGTAACGACCCGAAGCGCAGCGGTACCGAAATAATTTCGGCCCTGGGCAGGATTCGAACCAAGAACTGCGGGCCACTATGGTGGCAATTCAGCGCTCTACCAACTACGCTACCGAGTCGCGCGCGCGCGCGGGTGTGTGTGTGTGTGTGTGTGTGTGTGTGTATGTGTGTGTGTGTGTGTGTGTGTGTGTGCGTGCGTGTGTGTGTGTGTGTGTGTGTTTATGTGTATGTGTCTGTGTATCTGTGGCTCTGGGTATGCCCGTGTGTACTTTGTGTCTCTGCGTACATACGCGCGCACAATCAGTATATAAATATGTTTGTTTATACGGTAATATTCAGCGTCCATTCGCATCTGTACAATAGTATTCTTTTTTACCGGAATGTTTCCGATGACATGTAAACAAATGTTTATAGTATGTATGCATAGAATTACTTGCCATTTGCCCGATTATTCCCTTTACTTCATTCAGAGGCCAAACAGCCCGTAAAATGTCCGAATGTAAGCTGTCAATCGTCAATATGGCACGCCAACGCATTTTCAATTTATATTCGTGAAAGCCGAAAACGAAGGCACAGAAAAGAAACAGTCTCACAAATGTACATTTCTTTCATCTTATCACCAAATAAGAAAGCAGACAAGGTTGTCTCTCCATTTTCCTTTCTAACACAATTCAGCAAGCAGCTTCACGCACATGTATGTTCACATTCATATTCATGTATGCAAGAATCTGGAGGCCCTAATACACATACGCACGCACACACATACACACAAGCACACACACACACACACACACACACACACACACACACACACACACACACACACACACACACACACACACACACACACACACACACACACACACACACCGACTCGGTGGCATAGTTGGTAGAGCGCTGAACTGGGAAGCAGAAATGCTCCCAGCACCCAGTTCGAATCCTGCCCAGGGCCGAAATTATTTCGGTATCACTGTGCCTCGGGTCGTTACTCTGACTCTCGTGGGCGGGGAGTTGGGTGTGTGTGTGTGTGTGCAAGGTCATAGCATTACCCATAGATCGGACCTACGAGCTCTGAGCTCTCTTCCAGGAGGGAAATAGCTGTCGATCACGAGTCCAACACGTGATCCAAAGACCAAGTGAATACACACACACATACACACACACACACACACACACACACACACACACACACACACACACACACACACACACACACACACACACACACACACACACACACACACACACACACACACACACGACTCGGTGGCGTAGTTGGTAGAGTGCTGAGCTGCCACAATAGTGGCCCGCAGCTCATGGTTCGAATCCTGCCCAGGGCCGAAATTATTTCGGTACCGCTGCGCTTCGGGTCGTTACTCTGACTCTCGTGGGCGGGGAGTTGGGTGTGTGTGTGTGTGCAAGGTCCTAGCATTACCCATAGATCGGACCTACGAGCTCTGAGCTCTCTTCCAGGAGGGAAATAGCTGTCGATCACGAGTCCAACACGTGATCCAAA
>NW_027467712.1:2458852-2461352 GCF_046742065.1 Oratosquilla oratoria
GAGAGAGAGAGAGAGAGAGAGAGAGAGAGAGAGAGAGAGAGAGAGAGAGAGAGAGAGAGAGTGAGAGAGAGAGAGAGAGAGAAAGAGAGAGAGAGAGAGACGACCCGAGAGACCTCTGCGCATTCTGTGCTTCCAACGGGTAATGTGTGACGTCATGTCGCGTTGCTTTCTGAGCTCCTGACAGAACCTCACGAAAATAAGTAGATAGATAAAAAAAAAAAAATCAATTGATAAACAAATAGATAAATAAACGGACAAATAAATTAATAAACAAATAAGTTGATAAATAAATAATTAAATGGGAAAATAAATATATTCTTAATAGGTTCCGTGAAGACAACTCAAACGTCTATTCAAATTTATCCATAGGTTCTTTGACGATAATTCAAACGTCTATATATGCTTCTCCTACACATGCACAAGTATATTTTGGATGGATTCATTTTTATCACGGATACTACAAACTATATAGTTCGTCGAACTACAAAACTTAGTAGTTATTTCGACTTGAAATTATTGGTATTTCAACTAAAGCCCAAAACATGGAAGAAAGAGAGACAACAGAGAGAGGCAGCAAGAGAACGCCAGAGAAGAAGACGAGAAGGATTACGAGCACAAGAAAGACAAATAATACGAGACCGTAATAGAGAACGAATGCAAGCATTGAGGAACAATATGAACAATCAAGAGAGAGAAAATCATCTTGAAAATTTGCGGAACAGAGATTTACAGAGAAGAAATTATATGAATGAAGAGGAAAGAAGGCAGTATCTTGAAAATATGAGGAACAGAATAAGACAACGAAGAAATAATGTAAATGAAGGTAGACATTTGAGGTATTATATTGGTCAAATGAACATAGTTTGCCACCATTGTCAGGCTTTAAGATTTTCAAGTGAAAGAGAGAGAGAGAGAGAGAGAGAGAGAGAGAGAGAGAGAGAGAGAGAGAGAGAGAGAGAGAGAGAGAGAGAGAGAGAGAGAGAGAGAGAGAGAGAGAGAGAGAGAGAGAGAGAGAGAGAGAGAGAGAGAGAGAGAGAGAGAGAGAGAGAGAGAGAGAGAGAGAGAGAGAGAATATAATCTGAACGTTGATTTCAGAAACGTTCATACGGAATCACAGGTGTCTTACGTACATCTTCGTCCTTCTTGTTCTGTTTGGCACAACTGGTGCAGAGATTTACATGTTTATTTCTCAGGAGAAATATTTACATTTCCTCCCGGTGGACACGGCAGGAGCCCAAAAGCGTCGAGGGTGTCCCAAGTCCAGACATTGTAAGAAAGGTTTATCAGGTACATCATTATAAATGACACCAATATTTCGGACGTGGCTAGGTGTATATATACTTGGAACACCCATTGATTAAATATCTATTATGGGTTTTAGTATCTTTAGAATGTGACAATAGGTGGTTGCGATTGATTCTAATGTATCGCTGGATAATTATGGATAATAAATATTAAGAAATCTCTTAAGAATATATATACAGTTGATGTGGTAAGATGTCGGTGACAATTCGTGTGTATAAACAATTGGAAGTTCCTTCCCTTCTGTAAAGATGGAAACGAGTGGACTGAGAAATTAAAATGAAATGAAGAAATCAAAACTCATGCCCACGTTTGGAAAATTCTCAGGTGATGCAGTAGGAACTAGTCCGTACAAGAAGAAAGACCAGAAAACTGAAAAGTGGAAGAAATGGTCAGATTACGATTGAAAGTGGTGACTGAGACGGAAAAATTTGATGACATTGCAAAATGTGGTCACTGCAGGGAGGCAGCTGTGTAGCAAAAGTGGTATATTTTGATTTTTGTGATACCTGATACCGTTGCAAAGAGGCAAGTTCAGGAATATCAAATAAACATAGGTCATGCTAAGCAGTGATATTGTTGTACATAACCGCAGTAAATGTAACAGAAGGGAAGGTATTACAACCCTCAGCTTGAACAGATAGCAAATATGGCAAAAATCGACGGAGCTAATTTTCAAAGACATAATGAGAGATCACGAGATCGAAATTTTAAGTTTGGCTTTAAGATTTTAAACCTTGAACAAATAATGATTGATACGCTTCATGAAAAGACAGAAAAATGAAAACCTTAGATACAATTGATTCGAATGTAAGTTGAAAGGAAAAATCAAGAACATTTTTGCAAAAAACAACTAATGAGGCTGAGAAGTTACGAGAAAATTATAACAAGCCAAATGAACATGAATGAAAACTGTAAAATATGCTTCACAAGGTCATTTGATAATGAGCTTTGATGACAAAGAGAAATACGAAGAAAAATAGAGAGAGAGAGCTGTAAGAACGAGATAAAAAGACCATTTCAAATAAAACGGAAACTTACATCTAAGGTAACGCATGTAACGTATGTTACGTATGTAACGTATATGTAACGTATAATAAGATTGTAAAGAGTGTCTTAATGAAGAACAAAATTTTGAGAGAACTTGATTGAGGACGATGATTGTTTTTATTATTTTTTGATATCAAAGCTAAGTATG
>NW_027467712.1:2471352-2473852 GCF_046742065.1 Oratosquilla oratoria
GCAGAAATACACAGTATTGCACTCACGTATACGCACACACACACACACACACACACACACACACACACACACACACACACACACACACACACACACACACACACACACACACACACACACACACACACACACACACACACACACACACACACACACACACACACACACACACACACACACACACACACACACACACACACACACACACACACACACACACAAACAGACACATATTTGCATATGATATGCAGGTAGGTATTGCATTTCTTTGCCAACAGTTCACTAGAGTTTCTATACTTATGAACAACCTCGCGAGAATTATTTCGGTTCTCTAAAGGCATTTGGTACTAAAACTAATCCAGGACTGATGCAGCATGAATATCAAACCCAAGAAGGTTCTGTAATAAAAGGAAATAAGAAAAAAATCGTGTGAAAAAGTAATATTTGTCGTTTGAACCTGCTTAAAGTCTTAAAGTCGGCAGATTTATTTGCCTTTTAAAGAGAGCCCCCGTAATTTTATTAAACTCTCTTATTCAGTCACCCTTGACATTTAATTTATTTCTGTTATTCTTAATTTAGTACTATCATATTTAGCTCTGTTTAATTTTTTCCTGCTTGAACGATGATTTTAAAAATCTTCGTGCTCCTGATTATGCAGCAAGATCTTAGCATCAAAGTTTCCTCAACGAAGCAGAGGTCGATAGAGGACGAGACTGAAAAATTGAAGGGAAAAGAGAGAGAACGCGAGAAAAGGGAGAGGGAGAGCGGGAAAAGAGAGAGAGAGAGAGAGGGAGCGGGAAAAGAGAGAGAGGGAGAGAGAGAGAGAGAGAGAGAGAGAGAGAGAGAGAGAGAGAGAGAGAGAGAGAGAGAGAGAGAGAGAGAGAGAGAGAGAGAGAGAGAGAGAGAAATAGGAGGTGGAAAGGGGCAAAGATCTTTATAAAACAATATAAAAAACGAAGAGACTCTGAGGTAAGAGATAAAAAAGGCAAGTGAGACGACAATCTGGCTCATGGGGAATTGAAGACAGTATCAAAAAATGCTTCCTGTCCTTGACACACTTCTCTGATTAAGTCTGACCAGAGGGCGGGACGGGGCTTCAGGTCTTCCCTAAATTAAAGAGTTTTTGATTCCGCGCGCCGCCGCTGCTGCTGACACTGCTTTTGCACTATTTTTACGTCTATTACTACTAATAATTCTATTACTGTACTTCTACTACTACTTCTACTACTCCTACAACTATTTCTATTACTGTAATACATCTATTATATCTATTACTATACTGCCACTTCTACTACCATTTATATTACTGTGCTACTACTACTACTACTACTACTACTACTACTACTACTACTACTACTACTACTACTACTACTACTACTACTACTACTACTACTACCTATTCTATTGATAAAAATTCTACCACTTCTACTACAACTACTACCACTACTATTCTTAGGGAATTGTCATAAAAACAGGTAGGTTCTGTTTTCACACAATTCATTTACCCCACTTCCACCAGTGACTGTGGTCATCAAACATTTCTTTATTTTCCAACTTTATAGTCTCAGATTATGTTTACGTTGATAGTTTTTCATTAATTTAGCTTTCAGGCAATGCTCGAAAGTAAAATCTCTCTCTAGGTGTTCTTTTGGGGGATGACAACCTAATTTCAGAGGTGAGTCTACACCTCATCCTCACTACTATATTTAGTTGTCATTTTCTCCGTCATCACGTCTGCATGTCGAGCTACCTTTGATCCAGGACTCGTTTCTCCTGAGATCGTGAAGGTTAATGGAGTGAATGAAACGTGTTTCACATTTTGTATTCACTCGTCATAGGTTCTCAGCTCCTCGTTTTCAAGTCACCGCTGCCACCGCCGCTGTTGCTGCTGCTTCTACCGATGGTCCTACTGCTGCTGCTATTTCTGCTACAGTATACATATGCAACCTCCATCCTTGTGGAACAGTGTGGTGAAAGTAGGCAAGTTCTGTCTTTGTCTTCTTCTTTTTGTTTTGTTTTTTCTTCTTCTTCTTCTTCTTCTTCTTCTTCTTCTTCTTCTTCTTCTTCTTCTTCTTCTTCTTCTTCTTCTTCTTCTTCTTCTACTTCTACTACTACTACTACTACTACTACTACTACTACTACTACTACTACTACTACTACTACTACTACTACTACTACTACTACTACTACTACTACTACTACTACTACTACTACTACTACTACTACTACTACTACTACTACTACTACTACTACTACTACTACTACTACTACTACTACTACTACTATACTACTACTACTACTACTACTACTACTACTACTACTACTTCTACTACTACTACTACTACTACTACTACTACTACTACTACTACTACTACTACTACTACTACGACTACTACTACTACTACTGCTACTACCATGAATTCTCTACCATTTCCCTCTGCTCTTTCTCCTCTTCTCTTACTTCTCCTTACTCCCCTCTTCTTTTTCCTCTTCATTCTTT
>NW_027467712.1:2508852-2513852 GCF_046742065.1 Oratosquilla oratoria
TATCACCATTTTGATAATAGCCACATTTATTTTCAACTTCCTTCTGTCGCACACTTTTCCAAACTTCGTCACTAACCTCCTTAATCCCTCCCTCTGATCCTGCTACAAGCGCAGTGTCGTCAGCAAACAAAAACTGGCTTATTTTCTACTTTTCTCAATTTTTTCTTTAACCATCTCTAAACTCTAAATATCTCTTGCACCACCCCATCCATGTATAAATTGAACAGCCAAAGCGATATAACACATCCCTGGTGAAGGTCCACCTTTACCTCAAACAACTCACTCTTTCCTACTATTCTCGAAAAAAAAACTTTTGAATGCTCTTAACAGCTTTCCTCCTATCCCATATATCTGCAATACCTCCCACAATGCCTTCCTCTCTACCCTGTCATAAATCTTTTCCAAATCCATAAAGGCCCAAGAAACATCCTTACCTTTTCCTACAAGTTTCTCACATATCTACCTTACGACAAAAACCTGATTCAAGCGACCCTTACACTGTTCCTCACCAATTACTTCCTCTATTCCTCTCAATCAAAACCCTCCCATAAGCCTTACCAATTACACTCAACAAACTGATCCCTCTGAAACTACTACACTCAGAGTTGTTCCTTTTTCCTTTGTAAAATGGAATATATAGGCAATCCTCCAGTCCTTCGGTACTCTACCTTCTTTTAGACAAACATTAAACATCACCTCCTTTTCTTAGACACTCCGCATGACACCCATCCAACCCAGGTGCCTTACCTGCTCTCATTATTTTAATAAATGCTTTCACCTCATTTATTCTTATCTCTCCTTCACTTTTCTCATTCATCACTGTCATTTTTCTAGCGCTTCCCACTACAACTAATTTCCCTCCCTATCCTCCTTCACATTCAGCAACTCCCTAAGATATTCCGCCCATCTTCCTCCTGCCGTCGTCTCCTCATTATTACCTCTCCATCTGTACCCCTCACTCTCTCCTTTTTACTTAATTCGCCTCATCTTCCTCTCTTAATTTCCTTCCAAAATATCTTTTTGTTACTTTTAAAATTTTCTGTCATACTCTTACCCCCATTTCACATGTGTGTGTGTGTGTGTGTGTGTGTGTGTGTGTGTGTGTGTGTGTGTGTGTTTGTGTGTGTAGAGAGAGAGAGAGAGAGAGAGAGAGAGAGAGAGAGAGAGAGAGAGAGAGAGAGAGAGAAACGAAGAGGGAAAGATAAATATGTTTTCATATCCTACTGACCCTACTATTCCCCCCTTTTCTGAATCCCTCATATCTGGATTACAAAAGAACCGATCTTAAAGTTGTGAGGATTTGTGTCAGAAGTGTAGGGAGAGGGGAGTAGAAAAGAAGGACAGAATCCTCTGCTCGGATCTTGTCTAAGTGAAGAGGCATTAAGGAAAGCTTTCGATCTACGGTCATGCAAGCCCCAGGTTATGTCAACCAAAGTGAGAAGACGAGAGTTCCTTATGACGTCATATTCCTGTGCATGTCACCTATTACTACTCACCTACCCAGCGACTTGGGCTACTATCATGGTTTCACTCGAAAGGCTTAACCCTTCCCCCCCCCCCCCTATACTACGCGGAACTGGCCCAATTGTTCGTGTGCAGTAAGGTCTTTGAAAAACTCGACTACCTCTTAACCTACCCTCCCTTCCCCCCCCTCTCTCTGTTCTTTCTTCTCATTTTTCCTCCCCTTCTTCCTCTTATGTTTCTCTTCCTCTCTCCCCCTTGTCCCTCTCCTTGTTTTCTTTCCCCTCTTTAGGATCTCTTCACTATGTCTTTGTTCTCTCCTTGTCTCCCTTTTCCTTCTGTCGTCCTACTCTTTTCTTCATATGTTCTTTCTCTCCCCTGCCTTTCTTCTCTCTCCCTCTCGTCTCTTCCATCTCATTACCGTAAACATACGATTAGGCAACAAATCTTATAGCATTACTGAGTACATAACGCGCCCTGGCGCGCACTATCCCCTAATTGATAACACAATATAACACATATTTTGTTTATTTGTATTTTTTCATGTTTATATATGTATTTCGTGTCACTGAATCTAAATATCACATTAGTTTTGACGTAACATCGATATTTCTTTATTTATTCTTGATTTTATATTTTATTGTTATATACGCAACCTTTCTCTACAGTAGTTAATTGATTCAATCTACTTTAGCATTCTAAGGATAATTATACAACATCTAGTATTTTTTTCATAATATGAAGTGTATTCAAGAGCTACAATATTAGTAAGAACAAAATAAACAACACAACTTTGCACTGCAAGTGTTTTGATGACTCTTCTCATGATTAGAAGTGCTTTGACGATCGAGATTTTCTAGAATGCATGCTTTCGTCTTTTCTGACTAGTGACCATATGTAATCTCCCATCATAGCAGTATTCCATCGTCCTTGATATCTTCTTTCCATAGTTGCGATATCCTGATGAAATCTCTCGCCATGCTCCTCACTGACAGCCCCCAAGTTTTCGGGGAAGAAATCTAGGTGAGAATGCAAGAAATGTATCTTCAAGGACATACGACAACCAAGTTTCCTGAAGTTCTCAATAAGCTTTGCCACTATTTGTTTATAATTAGGGTCCTTGTGATTTCCTAGGAATCCACGAACTACATCACGAAATGAACACCAAGCTTCTCTTTTAACTTTCGTCATCGCTCTTTCCAGTTTCTCCGACTTCAACATTTTGTTTACCTGGGGTCCAACAAATATACCACCCTTGAGCTTAGCCTCAGATAGCTTGGGAAACATGAGACAATTTCTTGGAAAGTTTCGCCTCCAAAATCCAAAGCCTTCACAAACTGTTTAATTAACCCTAGCTTGATATGAAGTGGGGGTAATAAAACTTTTTTCGAATCTACTAGAGGCTGTCTGAGAACATTTAACATTCCTGGCTGCAGTTCAGCCTATTGGGGGCCAATAAACTTTATTATAATGATCATCATCAGCCCTGCTGTCCCATAAACAAAGAAAACAGGAATACTTTGTGTATCCCCCTTGTAAGCCAAGCAAAAAGGCTAGCATCTTGAAATCACCACAAACATCCCATTTGAATTCAGCATAATTGATTTTTTCAAGAAGCTGTTTGACATTATGATATTTTTATTTCTTCTGTACTGAGTGTGCAAGAGGCAAAGATGGGTTTTTATTTCCATTGTGGAGCAATACTGCTTTGAGACTTCGTGTTGAGCTATCTATGAACAGTCGCCATTCTGCAGGATCATGTTCGTGTCCAAGGGCTGTAAACAAACCAGTAACATCCTTACAATAACACATATCATCACTAAAGTCATAGTAAATTTTAAATTCTTCATGTCGTTTCCGGTACACAGATGTCCTGCAGTCTTCTCCTAGTAGATTCCATTCTTTCATCCTTGATGTAAGAAGCTCAGCTCCTGACTTAGTAAGACCTAAGTCTCTGATTAAGTCATCTAGCTCACTCTGACTTGGAAAGTGAGGCTCCGAAGTCGTTCTTGGTGCGAAATCTTCGTCTCCCATTTCATGGCTGCTGCTACCTGCTGACCCTTCAGATGAAATTTCCATTGCATCTTCCATCTGGAAAGAAAGAAATAACTAAATATAGCAACTTCAACAAAGACGAATAGCATTAGTATTCCATATATCTTTAGGAAAGTGAATGTATATTAAGTACTTAATATTGAAGTTAATTAAAAGTAAAGAGAGTATGATAAAAATAAACTTGCATTTTCTGGTGGTTGTGGTACTGGTAAGCTATCATCATGTGGGACAGGTGCTCTAGATGATGGTATGTCTGGATACTGCAGAGCTTGTCTTCATTTCACTTTCCTGTACTTCGTCACATCAATCATACAAAAGTAGCAGTCGTCGTGATGGTTCTTCGGCTCTCTCCATATTCTAGGAATGGCAAAAGGCATTGCCCTTCCTGTACCTCTCAGCCATCCTTCTAGAGTAGATCGGCAGCTTCCACATATCACATGAGATGCCCATGGCTTGTCCTGGTCACCCATGGGCATTCCGAAATAGAGTCTGTACGCTATCTACACTTTAGCACCTCTCACGATCTTATGTAGTACTTGTTTTTTCCCAATATAATAACCACACACATAGCAAAATGTATCAGGAGAATTTTCACATCCTCTAGTAGCCATCTTAACAGGTAAATAGTTCAGTCATTGATCTGAAAGAGAAAATTAGATAAACATTTAGTAGCAGACCACATAACAATTCCAAAATATACATGGTAACATTGAAATTATATGTATTTCTATAACGGTCGATGATACAGAAAAAATAATTGCATATTTGAAATCAGCAGGAAAAATGGATTAATAAACTCTAAAAAAAAAAAAAAATACAATAAACAAAACTTTTGAAAAAAAAAGTTACGTTGTGTAATTCCTTGGAACCCTACTTAATACTTTTAATTAGGGTTTCCTTTTGTTAATTCCGCTTCTTCATCATATTCTTCATTCTCATATTTACTCAGTTTTCCGTCGACTTCGTTGTCGTAGTTGGTTTCTTCTTGCCATCAAACTTTGAGACAATAAAAATAAAAAGTATCGACGCCTGTGTGTGTGTGTGTGTGTGTGTGTGTGTGTGTGTGTGTGTGTGTGTGTGTGTTTGTGTGTGTGTGTGTGTGTGTGTGTGTGTGTGTGTGTGTGTGTGTGTGTGTGTGCGTGCGCGCGCGACCGATTAATGATTATTGCTGAATTTTGAAACCTTTTTCCATTTACAAGGATTGACTACTAATGAGGCCACGTCTATAATCATCTATTTATCATCCCTCCCCAAATCTAAAATTCCAACGACTATAAATTTTTATACCACTTATTTAGGAGAAAAAAAAAAGTGTTTTGATTTTTTTAAAAGTGATTTTTTCTTATTTTGTCTGTTCTTAGTTTCCAACAGTGTTTTTTTTTTGTTTTTATGATTTTTCTCTCGTATTCTATAAAACTATAAATATATGCTACGGATGATTTACTCAGGTACGCGTATCCTACTTTACCCCCCCCCCAAAAAAA
>NW_027467712.1:2518852-2521352 GCF_046742065.1 Oratosquilla oratoria
GAATGAATTCTATTGGAGAGTACTAGACATAACACTGAGGAAATGGTATATAAAAATGAAGGGAACAGAGAACAAGATAGAGAAAAAAAAAGTGACTTATACTATCATAGACGGTTTAATATTAGGATTAAATGAACTAAATGATTACCTGTCAGAAGAAAAACCAGATATGATTGGAATTATGGAGACGAAATTAAAGGGTACACTACCACCAAATAGTGTTGGACAAGAAATATATAATCACTGGATAAAAATAGAGAGGAAAGACATGGTGAAAGAGTTATGTTTTTGACTAAGAAAAACTTATATGTGACGAAGGTTACAGAAGCAGAAAACAGTGTGGGAATGATCATGATAAAAGTTGAAAATAGTGACATCAACAGTAGAAAGTTTATGGTGACTTATGTGCCCCCAAAAACGGGTTCTTGGAAAGAAAGCGATTATTCTAAAATGTTAGAAGACCAACGGCATTTATTAAATGAGATTCTGAAGGACGGAGGAAACGTAGTGCTTATAGGAGATTTTAACTGCAAAGAAACATATTGGGAAGAGATGATAGTGAAAAATGGAGAGTTCCTTTGGGGGAAATACATTACTTGACATGACTATAGAATATACAATGACACAATAGGAAAAAAAACAGATATAGAAATAATGAAGAACCGTTGAGACTAGATCTAATATTTACATCAGAGCCTGAAGTTGTAGATAAAATTGAACACAAGACACCAATTGGGAAGACTGACCATATACTACTTAAGTTTGAGCTTAAAGAGGAAATATATTTGGAAAGAAATGAGAAATACAGAAACGGAATATTGATGTATAACAAAACGGATTTTGGAAAACTTTAAAATTTCTTTTAAAAGGCGAATTGGGAAGTTTTCTACAATAAAGAGACACGAGTGGAAGAGAAGTGGATGATTTTGAAAAAAGAGCTACAATGAAGGGGTGGATAAATATGTACCAAGACAAAAACAGGAAAAGGTGTATATTAAGTGCTGTTTTAACAGAAGGTGGAGTGAGGCGAAAGAAAAATGATAGTGCTCAGAGATAAGAGTTCTACTTGGAAAGAAATGATTAGTGGTGTCCCACAGGGATCAGTATTGTTCCGATAATGTTTGCTTTTTATGTAAATGACATAAACGAGGGTAAAGAATGTTACACAAACTTCCTTGCAGACGATGCAAACCTGATGAGGAAAGTAAGTACAGAAACGGACTGTGAGTTGTTACAGAGAGATCTAAACAGGGTTTGGGAATGAAGTGCGAAGTGGACTTAATATAGAAAAATGTAGCACAATGGCATTTGGAAAAAGTGAAAAAAATATATATATATCAGGATAATACAAAATCGGTAAAAGGACGTAAAGAAAGTGAGTTCTGGAAAAGACCTGGGAGTAATTATCATAAAAGACTTTGATAAACGGATAAATAGAATTGTCGGAGAAACCTACAACTTACTAAGAAATGGTGAAGAAAATACTAGTCACACTGATAAAGCCAAGACTGGAGTTTGCAGTGACACTATGAACACCCAGTACTAAAAAGAATATAAAAAAAAAAAAAAAAGAATCCCGAGATCAATTACGAAGATGGCCTAAACAATTTCAAAACTTTCATATGAGGAAAGATTGTCAAAACTGGAATTACCGACTCTGGAACAAAGAAGAGAAAGAGGTGACCTATTGACCATCTATAGCATCATGAGAAGCATGGAAGTCCTTGATAGAGAAGACTTACTAAATTGGGATACAAGAAATACATGAAAAAAAAATCATAAAGGGCAGTTATACTGTAGAAAGGACCTGAAAAAGAACAGCTTTCCACATAGAGTGGTGGATGTCAGGAACAAATTGGACTAAACAATAGTGTGTGCAAGAATTTAAGAGCAAGCTAGATACTGTGAGATACAAAGACGGGACACCACGAGCGTAGCTCCCCTTCCCGTAAGATACAACTAGGTAAATAGGTAAACACACACACACACACACACACACACACACACACACACACACACACACACACACACACACACACACACACACACACACACACACACACACACACACACACAGCAGACAGAAAATGGAGAGAAGAAACAGAAGTTTATACGGGTGACATGGCAAAGGCTAGCGCATGAAAGGCCTTTGTTTTGCAATGGATTCATAATAGCTAATTGGCTGATTGATTGATATTGTAACAACAGCCATGTCTGTTTGTCCGTCTGTCCGTCGATCTGTCCGTCTTCCGTCACAATCTGTCCCCAGAGGCTTCGAGGGCATAAGCCCCCGAATTGAGTGGATTAATATAAATGGCCCATTCGAGAGAGAGAGAGAGAGAGAGAGAGAGAGAGAGAGAGAGAGAGAGAGAGAGAGAGAGAGAGAGAGAGAGAGAGAGAGAGAGAGAGAGAGAGAGAGAGACATATATATATATATATATATATATATATATATATGCATATATATATATATATATGTATACACACACACACACACACA
>NW_027467712.1:2523852-2531352 GCF_046742065.1 Oratosquilla oratoria
GAGGACCGTCTCAGGATGTGTTAGGAGGTCATTCGTCTTCTCAGGAGTGCTCTCTATGAGAAGAGTGAATCCTCCCCACAACCCAAAGAGCGTTTCACTTGTTCCCTTTCTGTCACTGCCGTAACGAGTGGCGCTCCATGGGGTCCCGTTTGTCGAGCCCGCGTTCGGTAGACGTGTGCCCTGTGGAGCAACCGCTGGCTGAAAATTAGGAGTTCTTGGTGGTGGGGGACTCCATGGTGCGAGGCTATGACGACATCCTGCAGCGGAAGACTAAACGACGTTGCAAGCTTGTATGTCAACCGGGCCGTGGGATCGCCGATTGTACCCAGTCCATCAGGGAGCAAGGACGGACGAACACGGTTACGATTGTTCATACGGGAAGTAACGATGTAGGTAGGGTGAGATCAGAGGAACTTGTTCGGAATTACAAGGTCCTCCTTCAGGAGATGAAGGAACGTGGGAGCCGTCACGTAGTCTGTGGGATCCTCCCGAGGATCTACGCAGGCTCGTGTTGGAACAGTAGAGCCATAGGGATCAATGATAGGATATCGCAGTTGTGCACACAATTGGGATACCACTTTCTTGATCCTTGGTATCTCTTTTCTAGGCGCCATGACCTTTACGCTTCTGATGGGATCCACCTTACCCGCAGAGGCAAAAATGTTCTTACAAACCCCATTGTGGGAGTTTGTAATGAAATAGCTCCTTATTTTGGGGTAGAAACCCAAAAGGAAGGGGAAATAAAATGTACTTGGGAAAACAGTGTAGAGTATAGCATTAATGTAGAACAATGTGCCAGTATAGGAAAAAATATAATTTTAGAATATAATGTCGGTAGAGGACGAAATATTACATTAGGATGTAATGTCAAAGGACAAAATGCCACGATGGGATATAATGACAGTGGAGGACAAAATATCACGATGGAAAGTAATGATAGTGGAGGACAAAATATTACGATAGAATGTAATGATAATGGAGGAGAAAATATCACGGTAGGATATAATGTCAGTGGAGGATAAGATATAATTTTATGAAGGGATATCGGGCAGAATGTCAATGAAGGCCAAAATATCACAATGGGCTGTAACGACAATGGAAGACAAAAGATCACGATGGGATGTAATTATAGTGGAGGAAAAAATATCACGGTAGGATATAATGTCACTGGAGGACAAAATATAATTTTAGGAAGAGATACCGGACATAATGTCAATGAACGACGGGAGGCCAGCGTGAATCACGGTGACGTAGGGGGACAAAGTGCACAAAAAAGATCGGATGACCGTGATCGACCAGATGTCCGTGATGGGGGAAATGTTAATTTTGATGGGAGAAATGTTAATGAGACATTGAATGTCAATGAAGGACCAAATAATAATATAAAGCAAGGTATAAATAAAAAACAAAATGATAATGTAAGACATGACACTGAAACTCAAAATGTGTCAAAAAGAAATAATCACGAGTTTCTTAAACCCATGTACTTTAATGCTCGTAGTATTAGAAACAAATTTAAAGAAATACAGGCGTATGTCAAAAGCGAAATCTCGATATGATAGGAATAATTGAGACATGGTTAAATGGTACAGAGTTCGAAGCTGAATTTAATATTGCGGGATTTAAACACTTTCATCAGGATAGAAACCACAAGAAAGGTGGGGGTGTTCTGTTGTACGTTAAAAACAATGTTCATGCTTGTGTTTTAGAGAAAGTGAAACAGGATGCATATGATAGTTTGTGGGTTGAGTTAACCCAAACAAATGGACAAAAAATGAATGTAGGTGTAATATATAGGCCAAAGACATTATCATTAGCAGACGACAAACTGTTATTTCAAGAACTGTCTAGTTTCTGCAACAGGGATTTATTGATAATGGGTGATTTCAATTTTACTGACATTGATTGGATGACCCTTGAACATGGCCATATAGGTAGTCGCTTGATTGATTTTCTTGGTGACAATTACTTAATTCAGCATGTAAAAGAGCCCACAAGATATGGAAACTTACTCGATCTATTGATCACTAGCCGCGAAAGCATGGTAACTGATGTAGAAGTCGGTGAAACTGTTGCAAATAGCGATCACAACTTAGTTAGATTCAAACTCCTAATTTTTTTTTTAGAATAGATACTTGTGTTTCTAAAATACCCGATTTTAGTAAAGCTCAGTTCATAGGACTATGTCAGGAGCTTCAGCTTACAGATTGGGAGGCAAAATTAAACGAAAGACCTGTAGATCAGATGTGGGAAATATTTCAAAATACGCTCACTAAGATGATTCATACTTACATTCCTTTTAAGGACAGACGTCCCCCAAATCAGGCTCGCCCAAAGTGGCTCGACAAAGAAACTGAAAAAAGTATTGCTAAAAAGAGACAGGCTTATAAGAAATATAAGTGCTCGGGTGCATCTAATGACTATGAAAGTTATGTATCAATACAGAGAGATTTAAAAAAGACAATAAGAAAAAGAAAACGCCAGTACGAAATAAACACACACAGACACACACGAGGATAATATGAGTGAGATGTGTGGAGGTGATGTAGAGAGTGGGGATGGAAGCAAATTGAGATGATCAAACATTGCTGAGATGGTTTGTGCATATGAAAAAAAAAACGTGGAAGGCAAAAATTGGGCGGAGTAAAATTGAGAGGAAGACCAAGAATGAGGTGCATGGAAGGGCTGAAAAGAAAACTGGTTACAAGAGGAATGTCTGTCGAGCATGGAGGAGAGCGTGCCTAAGATGGGAGTGAATAGAGAGGAGTTGTAAATGTGGGAAGAAATGAAACGACCTGAGGAGATATTCATCTTGTCTCCTCTATAAACTTCTCGAGTAGATGTGGGGGGGTGGGAGGGAGAGGCTTCACAATATAATAAGGCTGCGCTTACACCGAGCGAGTCTCGGGTGATTCGCCTCGACCGTTGTGAGTTCGTTGAGTAGAAACGACGTCGCTTACAATCTTTCGTTTTTTCAATCTTCAGAAGTCAAATTACCCTTGCGTCATATATTGAGAAACTGATTGGCAAAATGAAGGGACCTAAACCTTTACGAATGATAGATAGATTGACGAAGTGTTCTTAAAATGCTGCAAACAAAGTCTTTTTCTAGCTACTCAAATTCACAGCATTTAGCGAGAATCGACCCGGACTCGCGCACTGTAAACGCAGCCTAAAGCTCTGGAGTATACTAGCTCCGGCTGTCGAGTCATGCTGAAGAAGTACTGTGTCTTAACTCATTCGTTTTGACCTGAGTAGTGTGGCGGGAAAGGGGGTGACCCTTCCTTTACGATGTACTAATGTGGAAGAACACGATTTGGGTGAACGTGGGATGGGTATAGGTTGGGTGTATTTTTTGACTTGCCTACTTATGGTGGAAAAATATTTTGATATATATATATATATATATATATATATATATATATCTATATATATATGTATATATATATGTTTACACTTATGTATACATATACATTTATATGTATATATATGTATACACACACACACACACACACACACACACACACACACACACACACACACACACACACACACACACACACACACACACACACATATATATATATATATATATATATATATATATATATATATATATATATACACACACGTACACACACACACACGTACACACACACACACGCACACACACACACACACACACACACACACACACACACACACACACACACACACACACACACACACACACACACACACACACACACACACACACATCACTGAAATCTATGACCACGTAAATATCAACTGGAAGAGAGCGAAGAAAACCTGCAAATCTTCCTGTAATTAAGAATTGTGAGTTATGGGCGCCGGGCCGGGGCGCCCACAGCTTAGCCCCTCCCCTCCTTCCTTCCTTCCTTAGAGGTATGTGGCAATTTTTTTTTCTCATTCTGGTCTCAGCCACACTCTTCTATTCGCCTGTGTGAAAACGTACACGGCTTTCGGTATTATTACAGAACGTGTTATGTTTTATTCATTTACCCATCTATCTTTCGATCTATTTATTTATTCATCCATTCATTTTGATTGATTGATTGATTGATCGGTTTATTTACTTATTTAACAATTAATTTATTAATATATTTATCTTTTCATTCATTTATTTATTTATATACTTATTAATTAATTTACCACTTCTTTTATCCATATATTATTCTTATCATTATTTTCATTTTCTTTATCGAATGTACTTTTACGGACACCTTTACGTGACCCATGGCACTTCAGAAAGTAAATCTTCATCTGTGCTTCCATAAATACAACTATGACTTGAAATTTCATCTATCATTATAAATGAACGACTTCACAAGGAAATTATGTTAAATTCTCAACAGAAAGAGCTATTTGTATGAATGATATATCATCGGATATGTACCAATGTAACTGCCATTTTTTTATGTTATCCTAAGTTATATATAAAAGAATAATAAATGTATTTGGATACTTTTTCGCTGTTGCTATATTCCTGTCTTAGTACTCAGATTACATTGCTACTCGTGCTGCCAAACATAAGATTAAAGCGCACGATTTATTTGTCTTGCATGTTTTATTTAGACGAGGTTATATTATGTTATGTTAGGTCAGGTTAGGTTAAATTAGGTGTAGTTAGGTTAAGTTGGTTAGGTTGTGTTAGGTTTGTTTAAGTTAGGTTAGGTCAGGTTAGCTTGGTTAAATTAGGTTAGGTCAGGTTGGTTAGGTTAGCTTAGTTAAACTAAGTTAGGGTAGGTTGGTTAGGTTAGGCGTGGTTAGTTTAGCTTAGTTTAGTTTAGTTTAGTTTAGTTTAGTATAGTTTAGTTCAGTTTATTTTATTTTAGTTTAGTTTAGTTTATATTAATTTAGTTTATTTTAGTTTAATTTAGGTCAGGTTAGGATGGGTTAAGTGCTTTTGTTATTCATCTCTTCACACTTTGGGAAAATGTCAAAGGGCACAATGAGCTTACATTGGCTTTACGGCTCTGTTTGTATTAATTACCAAAGCAATTTCGCCAAAGATAAAAATGATTAGCTTCATTAACTTGTTGGAAAAAAAGGTTGTGCAATAGCTCAAACCAAAAGAATATAAGAAGAAAATAAAAACGAAAACAACAATAACAACAACAACAACTACAATAAAAATAACAAATGAGTAGAAAGTTAAAATAAACGATGGATAAAAACAAAAGAAATGATATGCAACAAAAGCAAAATGTCTGGCAGGAGATGGCAAATTCCTAACCACTATTGTGGACCGTGGAACAGAATGTCAGAGAGTAGCCCAGATGCAGGAACCCTGTGGTAGGACGAGAAAGCATCAAGAGGACCTGCCTGCTCGGGTCGCGGCCGTGAGGGACAGGATCTCTCGGGCGGAAGCGAGGGTGGAAGGGTGTTAGGGAGGGAGGGAGGAGGTTCTAACAAGAAATACGCGACACTGACCTCAGAATCCATGGCAGGACGCCCTAGAAGGTGGTTAGGAAGCATCAACTTGACGAGAAGGAGGAGATCGACGAGAGGGAAAGGGAAGACCACTAGGAGAGGAACCAGGAAAAAGAAAAGAAAAGAAGAGTCAGATGAGGATGATGAGTAACAACAAGAAGGGAAGGAGGGGTAGGAGGAGGGAAAGGAAGGGGAGGGGGAGGGGAGGGAAGGGGAGGAGGAATGGAAGGTAAGGGAAGAGGAGGAGAGAGAAATGAGAAGGAAAAAGAAGGGGAAGAGGAGGAGGAAGAGAAGGAGAATAAGAAGGAGAAAGAGTAGGGGGATGAGAAGAAGGAAGAGAACGCAGCAGTATAATAGCCACATCAAGAACATCAGGTTGACGAGAAAGAGAAGGAGAAGGAGAAAAAGAAGAATAGTAGTAGTATTAATAGTAGTAGTAGATAAATGAACTTCTGTATTAGGCTTCATTAAAGTAAAACAATACAAAATATAAGTGTAGTCGACCACAGTCATTGGCAAGAGAGGGGCCAATGAACATTGTCTCTGGCAGACGGATCCTGACTGCTTTCACCACACAGTTCCACGAGGATGGAGGTCGTTAAAAAATAGTAGTAGTAACAGCAGCAGCAGCAGCAGCAGCAGCAGCAGCAGCAGCAGTAGTAGTAGTAGTAGTAGTAGTAGTAGTAGTAGTAGTAGCACTAGTAGCATTAGTAGTAGCAATAATAGCATTAGTAGCACTAGTAGCAATAGTAGCAGTAGTAGTAGCCGTAGTAACAGCATTAGCAGTAGTGGTAGTAGTCGCAGTAGTAGTAGTAGTAGCAGTAGTAACAGTAGTAACAGTAGTAGCAGTAGTAGCACCAGTAGCAGTAGTAGCACTAGTAGCAGTAGTAGGAATAGGAGGAGGAGTAATAAGAGTAGGAACAGGAGGCGGAATAGAGGGACAAGGAGAGGGAGGAAGAGAAGGTGAAGGAGGAGGAAGAGGAGGAGGAAGAGGAGGAGGAAGAGGAGGAGGAAGAGGAGGAGGAGGAAGAGGTAAAGGAGGAGGAGGATGCAGTAGCATCAGAATCAGCTGTATAAGCTGCATGGGGCATATGTAGTTCCGACTGAGGGCGCAACCTTTGCCCCATGTGCTCAGGCAACATACACTAGTAGTCGCTTGACTCGAATTCGGAATTAGGGTACACGACTCAAGATGCCTAGATTCTGTTTCAGTCGCATTTGGTAATCACAAATAATTCAGATCATTCAGTCACTTTTGCTAATCACACATAAACTCATAAATAAAATTTGTAAATAAAATCCCCGCCAGATTAAGATAAAGGATGTCTAGTGAGAAAGAGGAGAGGAGAGGAGAGGAGAGGAGAGGAGAGGAGAGGAGAGGAGAAGAGCAAAGAAGGAGGGGTTGGGACCGTTAAGCAAGTAGTCAAAGGCAGGAAATCTCGGATTTTGAAAAAAAAAACAAGAAGAATGTTGAAAAATATTTTATGAGACTCTGTTTGGGTCAATGGTGGGGAGGCAGGAAACGGGAGACATAAGAAGAGAGGAGAGAAAGGTATGGAGAGGATAGGATAAGGAAGGATAGAAGAGGAGAGGAGAAAAAGAGAAGGGGAAGAGAGGAGAGATGTGGAGATGGATGGGGAAAAGAGTAGAGGCTAGGTGAGAGAAGAGGAGGAGAGGGGAAGGAAGGAAGGGGAGAAGAGGGGAGGGGAGGGGGCAGAAAGAGAGAGAAGGAAATGGAAGGGAAGGGAGGGAATAGAATGGAAGGAAAGGGAAGTGAAGGGAAGAGGAGAGGAGGGTAAGAGAGTAGATGAGGTGAGGAAAAGGGAGGAGGAGAGGAGGGATAGGGAAGGGGAGGGGAGCGGGAGGGAGGGAAAAGGATGGGTGGGGAAGTGAAGCAAGGATAGGGGAAGGGAGGAGAGGGGAAAATAAGGGAAGGTTTGGAAGGGAAAGTAACGGAAATGGAATGGGAGATGGTGGGAAAGAAGACCAGAGAGGAAGGGAGGAGGTGAGAGTTGAGGGGAGGGTTGAGGAGGAGAGAGAGGAGAG
>NW_027467712.1:2541352-2543852 GCF_046742065.1 Oratosquilla oratoria
GATGAAAAGCAGGAGAAAGAAAGATTAGGGAAAGAGAAAGACGAAGAGGAGAACGATGTTGAGGAGGAGGAGGAGGACAGAAAGGAGGAGGAGGAGGAGGAGGAGAAGGAGGAGGACAAAGAGGAGGAGGAGGAGATGTAGGACAAAGAGGAGGAGGACAAAGAGGAGGAGGAGGAGGAGGAGGAAGAGGAGGAGGAGGAGGAGGGGAAGGTGTTTGAGGGCAGCCAGGAATCTCTGACCGGAAAACCTGAAGTAATTTTTGCTCGTGGCACAACTTTTGTTGCATTTATTTGTTTCATTTTTTTTTTAACCAGGGAACAGCCGGAGGTGCTAATCTTTTCTCTTATTATTATTTTCAGGCTTTGCGACGCAATTGCAGGAACTGTATATTTTGAAACGAATGTAAATAACAAGAAAATTATATTGTGAGAATTGCAAAACACCTTCTGATTTTTCTCTTTGTTCAGTGAAAGAATAATAATTTTCAATCAATATATTTTTGTTGTAAAAACACGTTAAATCGAACTCAATACAACGAAATCTGTTATCAGTAACTTGTAAGTAATTCTTTGTGAAATTGTGTTAATATTTAACGGTTACATAGTCCCTATATATATATATACGAATATTGCCTACGATAAGGACACTGCAATGTATATATCAAGAACATACATCGTAATACATGAACATAGACATTGGAAAACAAACAGCTAAATGTGTTTTACTCTAGTTGAAGTACAGTGTCATTTTCAAATGTGTAGGAAATCACGAACTGTCAAGATGCAGATAATATTTGATGACTGAAATAAAGTACCAAAACCCTAACGGGAAACAAAAATAACACATTGGTGGAGAAGAAAAAGTAACAATTTCCTAAGGAGAATGATCACTCCAGGGGAATAGCAGCGACGAAAAAAAAAAAAAAAAAAAAAAAAAGACAATGACGACATGACGTCATAAGCCGTCAGCATGTAAGCGGAAAGAAAAATTACAAATATTTATTCACCGACTCAACTTTTTTATTCATCAGTAATCTTTGGTCTTCGCCACTGCTGCTAAGGCCTCTGCTACCTCCTCGCCTCCTCTTCTTTGTGCTGCAGAAGCACTACATTCACGATGAGCAGGACGCTCAACAGGAGTTGTTGCTCTTTCCTGCTGGCTACCTTCCTCCTTATTGTGACGTCAACACGCGTTTATGGTAAGTACTCTGATTCATTTGTTTTCTTCAGGAGATTTTCACTCATGGAGAGAGCCGTGACATTTCAACCATCCCTTAATTAGCTAGACTTAATACAAACACAGAATTGCACACTTTTCATTTCCGTCGACTTGATATAATTTTGCCCTTTGCTTTGACTTTATCCTAAGTTGATCGACAAAATTATATTCATCAAGTTAACAGACCAATGTAAAAAAAGAAAAAAAAAAAAATTGAGGACTCCTTCCATATCTTAAATCAATTTTAGATTTTTATTATTATCGTACGTTTGTTAAAAAAAAAAAGATTAAGATTAGCTATAAACAGCATTCCATAGTATGAACTATTATGTTGAAGATTCAACAAAATTTGTATTCGAAAAGACAGCATGATAACTTATCTTTAGCATTTAAGCTCTAAATTTCGCCATAAATTCCCCGACTTCTCGCTCTTTCTAGTTTGTAATCATATATTTCTTGTCATTCTCACCTTTTACACAGTGATATATTATATAGAAAAGCTAAAGAATAATAAAGAAGTAGAATAAGAAGAAATATAATGGAAAATAAATGCATACAATAGAATGAAAAATAAAACAATTCAACGATTATACTCAAACTGGAAGCTCACGGAAGCCTGCAGCCAAAATAATTTTGAATTTTTCTGAGAAATCAAAATTTCTACATTACTGGCTCTGGCTTCAAATTTCCCGGAAACAGGAAAAAATAATAATCTTCCTGACAATTTATTTTTCTTAATTCCTGGGGAGTCTTTCCCAGTTGAAAACTTGCGCGTAAGACTTTCGTAGTCATTTGAAATATACGGTAACTATGTTGTAATATTTGAGAAATTTGTTTATATATATATATATATATATATATATATATATATATATATATATATATATATATATATATATATATATATATATATATATATATATATATATATATATATATCAATCAATGAATGAATCAATCAAATCAGCCGTTCTGAGTCCACTGCTCAACAAAGGCCTCCTTCATAGCATTCTATGATTCACACGACCGCGCCAAACTCTGCCACGTCACTCCTGCAAACCTCTCAATCTCGTCTCTCCACCTTCTGTCTGGTCTCCCTCTTCCACGCTTCCTATCTCGCGGCGTCCACTCAGTAACACACTTGCTCCATCGCTCATCAGTCGTTCGCTCTAACCCGCCCAATTCCACTTCCTCTCTTTCACCGCCTCCACAATATCTTTCACTCTAGTCTGCTCTCTCACCCAGCTTGCTCTCTTTCGGTCTCTCAGCGTTATTCCCATCA
>NW_027467712.1:2558852-2561352 GCF_046742065.1 Oratosquilla oratoria
TCAGTGAATGAAGGTCACGATCTCGAATAGTCTCAGTGGGTCCTAGTTGCGAACTATGCATTGATTGGATTAAACATCAATCAGAAAAGAATACCGGCAAAAGATGATCTTATTCTCATATATCTCAAAGTGTTTACTGCTGTTGTACGCCGGGAGTCATCCCGTAATTGGTGGCTTCGGCCGCAAGTAGACTCCAAGATTCATGTTTGCTGATGTCATGAGTCTAATGTTCCTCACGTCTAATTACGTCTTAACCTACTTGGCCTCTAACCACCTTGCCATAGTCGTGTTTCCATTATAAGTGACCAGGCAAGATACTGTACCAGCTGTCTCCGGTGTGTCGGAGGCAGGTGCGCGTGTGTGTGTGTGTGTGTGTGTGTGTGTGTGTGTGTGTGTGTGTGTGTGTGTGTGTGTGTGTGTGTGTGTGTGTGTGTGTGTGTGTGTGTGTGTGTGTGTGTGTGTGTGTGTGTGTGTGTGTGTGTGTGTGTGTGTGTGTGTGTGTGTGTGTGTGTGTGTGTGTGCGCGCACGTGTATGTGCACTAAATAACAGAAATCATGCTCTTGCCTCCGGATAAAACGAGAGGCCTAGCGTGCGCCAACTTCCGGAACACGCACGTGACAGGCCTGTCCGGGTTACATCTAATACCGGGCAATGCCGGTCGTTCCATCTAGTTCCCCCGGAACTCGCGTGACGTCACATTCCGGCTGCCACCCCCAACATGTCCCGGACCGCAAAGTGGCGTTATCCAATTTCCAGCTGTCGAAGATGTTGCAGCACAGGGTGGGGTAGGGGGGTTTTGGAGGAAGGGCTTTGGAGGGGGGTAGAGGAGAGGGCTGGGGGCTGAGGGAGTGTGTCAGGGATTGGAGGAGGTGTTGTTGTTGGAGGAGGAGGAGGAGGAGGAGGAGGAGGCAGGGAAGTGTAAGGAAGCGAAGTAGTGTCGGAAGAGGTTATTGTTTTTTCGGGAACAAAGAAATAAGAATTGGTAAGACGCAATGGGTGTTAATACAGATGTAGAGACAGAAATTGGAGAGACAAAAGAAGGGAAGACGACAGAAAGACGAGATGCAGAGACAAAATGGAATGACAGAAGTTGGGGAGATTAAGGTAGAGACAAATGACGAAGAGCAAAATGATGAAGACAGAATATGGAGAGAAAAGTAACGGAGAGACAAAAGACGGAGAGACAGAAGGGAGATAGAGAGAGACGGAGGTGGGGAGAAGGATGGAAAGACAGAAGACATACAAACAGAGAGAAAGAGGGAGAATAATTATTGACCCAAAGACTAGGTCACTAGAAGAAACGCCATCCATTCACATTTTCACGATCTTTCACATCTCGAAATATTTTCAAGATATCAACCGTTAATATGATATTATTACATGATTTAGGTGATTCTATCAATAAAAGTGACCTCAGCCGATCATCGAGCACTCCAGGAAAGTGGAAATGGCTTATGGGAATAGTTGGGTTGCGGCAACGTTTGTGTGGAAGGTGGAAGAGATGGAAAGATAGAAGGAGGAGAAGAGAGAGTACAGATGAAAACAGGTGATGTGAGAATGACGGGAAGGAAATAATGAGAGATATAGGGGACGATAATACAAAGCGTTTGATGGAAAACAGAGTTGTAGGAAAAGTTTTGTACCCACAGACGCAAGGTATATGAATAATACATCGAAAAAATAAGGATGGAGAGCTAACAGCATACATCTAGAGGTCCTTACTTAATCATACTCCTTTCACTTCCTATTACTTTCATCTTCTGATTTCCCCAACGTGGTCTTCCTACCCTACAAATCCCTATTTCACTTTCCTGAGGTTATCCTACCCCTTTCCCATCCTCCTACGCCTATTCCCTCCTATTCTGAATGGATCCCCATCCCGTCAGCCTTTCCCTGCCTAGATGTTACCCGAAAATTTTCAACAGGAATTTAACTTGTCTGTCAAAGGCTGGACCCAAAATCGGGCTACTGACCCCCACCCTCCCATGCGCCACTCACTTTCCCTCCATTCGTCCTCTTTTTCCGCTTCCTTTCTCCTCACATTGTTGGCCTTATCTTTTTCCTCTGCTTTCCTATCTTCCCTCTTTCATCCCGATTTTCCTTTCTCCATTTTTCTCCCTTTGCTTACTTTGTTCTATTTTCCTAGTATTAATTCCTCTCTGTTTCTCCCTATGCCTGTTGTGAAAAAAGGAAGTGCACACACACACACACACACACACACACACACACACACACACACACACACACACACACACACACACACACACACACACACACACACACACACACACACACACACACACACACACACACACAATACGCTTACTATTTTTTTCCATCTAATGCAAATTTCCCTTCTCTTCTCTTCCTCTCCATCCCCTCTCAACCTTGCTTTCCGCCCGTAACCCGGTAAAAGACCTTCCTCATTCCCCCTTCCCCACCCCCATGAACTATGGCTGGAGGTTCGTCTGCACGTCACCTCCCAGAAATCTTCTGTCA
>NW_027467712.1:2568852-2576352 GCF_046742065.1 Oratosquilla oratoria
CAACCCTTGCTCCTACCATCCTTCCATCCCTCCATTCTACCTTCTTTCCCTCCCTCTCTCCCTCCCTCTGCCCTTCTCTCACTTTCTCTCTCTCTCTCTCTCTCTCTCTCTCTCTCTCTCTCTCTCTCTCTCTCTCTCTCTCTCTCTCTCTCTCTCTCTCTCTCTCTCTCTCTCTCTCTATCCGTCCATCTCTCCCTCTTTGCCTCTCTCTATTCTTTCCTCTTTCCCTCGCTACCTCCTCTATCCTTCTCTCTCCCTTCCTCTATCCTTACCCATCTCTCTCTTTTTCTCCCTCTGTCCTTCCCTCTCTCCATCTCTACCTCCCTCCACCATTCCCTCCCTCCCTCCCTTCCCATCTCTCTCCCTCCCTCCCCTTTATGCTTACGTGGCTTCTCCTCCTCCTCCTCCTCCATTTCCTGACCACAGCAGTGCACGACGCCCATCAATTATCCGAACAGGATGGGCAAGAGAGTTTCCCTCTTCCTCTTCCTCTTTCTCCTCCTTTTTCCTCTCCTCGTTTCCCTCTTCCTCTTCAGCATTTTCTTTCTCTTTCTCCTTCCCTTCGTCCTCTTTATTTTCCTCGTGCTCTTTCTTTTCCTGATGATCTTTCTCTCCCTCTTTCCCACTTTCTTTTCCCTCTTCTTCTCCTCCCTCTTTTGCTTCCTCATCCCCTTCTTTATTTTCCTCTTCTTCTTCTTTTCCTGTTTCTTCCCTTTTTTTGTTTTCCCCTCTTCTTCATCCTCCATTCATTTTCTCCTCTTCCTCTCCTCTTTCCATTTCTTTTAATCTTTTTCTTCTCCACCTCTACCTCCCCCTCATCCTACTCTTCCTCATCCTCCTAATCTCACTTTCTTAGTCGTTCTCCTCCTTCTACTCTTCCTCTTCTTCTTCTTCTCCCTCCTCCTCTCCTATTCCTTTTCGTTCTCCATCATTGTCTTCTTTCGTCAGCCACTTTCCTGTTTTTCTCATTTTTCTCTCTCTCCCCACCTGCTGTCTCTCTTAGTTTCATTCTTCCCCTTTCTCTCCTTTTGGTCTTCCCTTTTCCATTTCCTTGTTGTTCCTTCTTTTCCTCTTTGCGGCCTTTTTCTTTCAATCACTTTATTCGCTTTCTTTCATTCTTTTTCTCTTCGAGTCCTCCCCTTCTTCCTCCTCCGCCCCATTTGCCTCACTGCCTTCATACGTTCTTCAACCAACTCTTCTTCCATCTGCCTCTCCTCCTTTACCTTATCCTTCCCCTCTTCCTGCTCCTCCCCTTCCTCATCCCTTTTAACTCCTTCCGTCTCTTTTTCCTATCGTCCTCCTCTTCATCCACCTCCTTCTTCTCCCCCTTACCCTGCTTCTTCCATCTGTACTTTCCCTACTTTATCCTCCTCATCCTCTTCCTTGATCTCTTCTCCGTCTCTTCCTCTCTCTCCTCTCTCTTCCATCCTCTTCCACCAGCCCCCTCGTTCGGATACTTACGCTGCCTTCTTCTTACACCTCCTTACTTAGTCTTTGAGACCAAGTAAGGCGGCAGTCATCCGGCTTCCACAGACTTACCTAAGACTTACCCAGTCCCACCCCCACCCGACCACCTTACTTTACCGAACTCGATTTTTTTTCAATGTCAAAAAATTATATCCAGTTGAGGAGTGCCCTAGCCAGCAAGTTTTTTACATTTTATAGTAAATAGGTATACAAATGAATTGAGAAAATATATATATATATAAATCGATAAATAAATAAACAAATATATAAATAAATGCATAAATCAATAAATGGATATATAGATAAATAGATTCATAGATAAATGAAGACGTATAAACAACCGAAAGAATAAATAGATTAATAAGTGAATATCCAAATAAGTAAACGAAAATAAATGATTACCTAACGAAACACTTCACAGAATACATAAATAGATAAAGATATGTAGATATATAAATGAATGAATAAAGATAAACAAATAAGTAAATAAAATGATAAACAAATAAATAGATAGATAAATAAATAAATAGATAAATAAAATATAGGTAGACAAATCAGTAATAGCTAAATTAATAGATAAATAGACAAATTAGCGATAGATAGATAGATGATTAGAGAAAGCAATAATAGATGAATAAATAGATGAACAGGCAAATCAATAATAGACAAATAGATAAATAGACAAATTGATAATATACAAATAGATATATCAATAGATAAAACCTCCAGGTATATATTCCCTAAGTGGCGAAGCGGTCAAGTTTTGCATACAACCGCATTTACTTCCACCACTGCCTTCCATAGACCCTTTCTTCTTCGCCTTACATGTCACTGTTCTGCCATCCCTTCGTTCCCGTCTTCTCGCTCTCTTCTTTCTACTTATCTTCGTTCTCATCTTCTTCCCTTCGATACTTCCGTATTTTACTTCTTTTATCTTACTTAAAAATCCGTCTCTTTTGCTTTTCATTATTTTCTTCTCGCCGTTTAGCCCCATTACCCGCGTCCGGCAGTAGTCAGCGTAGGCCCGGACGGACCACGCTCTCTGTGGACGCCATCTACTGCATGTTTCCAAATTTGTGGTCTTGGCTGGAGTCAAAATGACAGAGACAAATCGGTTCCTTCCCCTCCCAAGTGGCGGCGACGTCCAATTAGAGAAACACGGCAGCTCGTCTGACTAAAATCGCCTGGGAGAAGATGGAGGAGGAGGAGGAGGAGGAAGAGAAAGAGAAGTAGGAGGAGGAGGAGGAGGAGGAGGAGGAGGAGAAGATGGAGGAGAAGATGGAGGAGGAGGAGGAGGAGGAAGAGAAGTAGGAGGAGGAGGAGTGGCTTTTTTCTTGTCGTTCAAAATCGAAATGAACTTGGGTCATCAATTTCGTGCGCGCGGTGCCTCTTCAAGCGTCTCTGTCGGCGTCGTTTCCTTTTGACTCGGCGCTCGCCGCAAGTAAGAGCGACTGCAGGTGCCTTGTCTCCGAGGTAAACAAAAGGAGGAGGAGGAGGAGGAAGGGTGGCGGTGGCGTTCATTTGCCTCTGATATTTTGCTTTGGCGCATATTTATAGCGCTTATTTCTCGATTTTCTTTCACTCCTACCACCCCCAACCTCGTTTATTTTGATTTGCTACTCCTTTGCTCGGTTCTTTTTTTTTAACTTTCTTTTTGACATATTTTGCTAATTTCTATTTTCTTATTTTCTCTCTTCCTATCTTCTCTAGCTATATATTCTCTTTTCTCTCTTTCTATCTTGCTCTATCTCTTTCTCTCTCTCTCTCTCTCTCTCTCTCTCTCTCTCTCTCTCTCTCTCTCTCTCTCTCTCTCTCTCTCTCTCTCTCTCCTCTCTCCCCCACCCTCCCTCCCTCTCTCCTCCCTTCTTTTTCTCTCCCTCCCTCTCTTCCTCTCTCTCTCACTCTCTCTCTCTCTCTCTCTCTCTCTCTCTCTCTCTCTCTCTCTCTCTCTCTCTCTCTCTCTCTCTCTCTCTCTCTCTCTCTCTCTCTCTCAGTTTCAATGACTGTGCCACCCTGGGGTCAATAAATACCGTGTAGGGCGACGGGGGTTAAACCCAGAAAAAAGTGAGGAATTTTGAAAAATATGTATAGAACTGAGGAATAAAACTAAAATAAACAAACATTGGACATTTTATTTAATTTTCAATCGATTTATTTGTCATATATTTATGGAGGGGAGACGGGTGCGGGGTGGGGGTGGGGGTGGGAGTGGAGGGGAGGTCTAAGTGCTTTTTGACGGCAGAGTCGGGGAAGCAGTGAGTTGAGGAGCCTCAGTACTAATGCTCCATTCTCTTTGTTCTTCGCTTATCCGCACTCTGAGTCGCGTCGGGGAATTACGCAGTTGATGTAGCTCAGAGTACTTGTGTTCTTTCGGGTCTGCCTGTTACGCAGAGGTGGTGGAAAAGGAGAAGGAGGAAGTCGAGAAGGGGAAGGAAAAGAAGAAGGAAAGGAAGGAGAAGAAGGGGTTGGAAGAAGAGAAGGGGAAGTGAATCGAGAAGGTAAAGGAAAAAAAGATGAAGAGAATGATGAAGAGGAGAAGAAAGTGACTACTACTACTACTACTACTACTTCTACTACTACTACTACTACTACTACTACTACTACTACTACTACTACTACTACTACTACTACTACTACTACTACTACTACTGCTGCTACTGCTACTACTACTACTACTACTACTACTACTACTACTACTACTACTACTACTACTACTACTACTACTACTACTACTACTACTACTAAAGTTACTACTACTACAGTTACTACTACTACTACTACTACTGCTACATATACTACTACAAAGACAACCATCAACAATAAGTTCGAAATAGTCATCTGTAAAATTCCAAGAAGAGAGCTTTTAGGTGCTGACTCAAACGACGATATTACGTCATATCGACACGTATTGGGTTGTAAAATTCTTCTTCCATTTGCTTTGCGTTTGACGAGCCTACATCTTTTTTTTTTCTTTCATCAAGAAGAAAAAGCAAAGAGAAAAATTACTAGTCAACTATCAATTTCCTTACTTTTATGTTGTTGATTATGTTGGCCATTTTCACTGGACAACTGATTTTTTCTAAATTGGTCACCCAATTTTTTCTCCTAATTTCCTTTGTTCCTCCCTCCATGCACAGGCTTAACAACTTCCTCTAATTTTGAATTTTTCTTCCACAGTTGTCCGAATTCATAAACTTTTCATAATTTTTTTTCAATCTCGGGCCTCTAACTTTAGCAGCCCCTCTCTCAACCGATTCACTTTCATTCGCTCACACTCTCACTTTACTCACTCACTCTCTCTCACTCTCTCTCCCAACTCTGTCTCTGTGCCTATCTGTCTGTCTGTCTGCCTCTCTCTCCCCATCTCTCTCTCTCTCTCTCCCCTCCTCCTCTCTCTCTCTCTCTCTCTCTCTCTCATCTTTAATTTTTCTATTCAACTCATCGCCAGTCATTTCATCTACACCTTCACCACCGCATCACCACCATCAACATCGCCGTCACTATCACCAACATTATTACCACCGGTATCATCACCATAACCACTACCAATATCTCGCTAGCAAAATTACGACAACGACGACAACGACAACGACGAGAACGACGACGACGATGATGGAGGCGGAGGGGCGTCGACGACCGCCGTTGTTGCCGCTCCCGTGCTGGCAGCAGGAGCAGCAGCAGCAGCAGCAGCAAAACGGCGGAACAACCGAAGTTGAAAGTTATCAGCATTTTTATTTCAGTGAAGATTAGTCTCTCGCCATAAAAGAATACTTCGTGACTGGGATTCGTAGGGTTCCTACTATATTACTGAGTGAACATATCGACAACATAAAACTCATTCAGCCAATACCGTATACGTGGATCTTTTAGAAACCTCCAGAAACCTGTGTAGCCTTCAGAAGCTTCTGTTGATGTAAAGTTCCTGTCCAAGTCGACTTTGGACACGGCTGCATCATGCAACGTCAAAGCTCCTCCTCATACTATGTTTCTTCAAAAGCCCCCGTGGTCTCCAGAAGATTCTGGTAGTTTAACAATTCTCAGGAACTTCGAGAACTTTCACGATTTTGCCGTGGTCATCCACAGAGCAAGAGAACCGTGTGTAGCACAACAAGGAAACAAAAGAAACGCTCGACTGGGCCATTGCGAAGCGGACAAAGGCACTTGGCCTCGAAGCTCGCTCGGGGAAACGCCAAAGGCAACAAAAGAACAAGGCGAATAACGGCTTCAACGCCGCACCATCATGCCTTTCAGAAAACAACAACGACATCCGCACCACAAACAGGGCCAGTACTTAGCCTGGCCTGCGAATATTCGCAACAGGCTTCCAAGTCCACCGGGCGAACGGTCGTAGACCTTTAGAAGAAGAAGAAGGAAAAGAAGAAGTAGAAGAAGAAGAAGAAGAAAAAAAAAGCGATCAGATGTTCTGCGATTATCTATTTATTTATTTTAAGTGGCCACTGTCTGCATGTTTTCTTGCATTATGAAATTTTTAAGATACGGTGGCTTTTTCTGAAGAAGACAGGCCATTATACTGAATGTAAATAATGAAACAATAGGACAGATTTAAATAGAAGCCAATCTTTTGTCTTCTAAAACGCCGCCGTACAAAACAGCGGATCAGTTCCGTAAAAAAAAAGAAAAAAAAAGAAAAAAAAAAGAGGTAAGCAATAATGGTTAGGAAATAAAGATAAAAAAGATATATACGGCTACATCTGGGTTCGGATCAGCAATGACTAAGGGTAGGGGGAGGGCCAGGTATCACAATATATACGGTGTGTATGTATATATATATATATATCATATATATACATATTATATATATATATACATATTATATATATATTATATGCAAGGGAGGACGGAGAGGGGGGGTCGCCGATTAAATGAAGCGGCCTTGATGTGGATGTGCTGTGTCTTGCGACACTGCTTCTGACCCAGGGCGGTGGGCAGGGTGCAGGGATGACCCGTCATCCAGGAGGTGCTCAGATGAGAGGAAGGGTGGGAGGGGTGTGGAGGGTATTTAGGGATGAAATGGGTGGGAGTATTTTTATGCCTTTCCCTTTTTGGCTACCTCCCTTGGAAGGGGGAAAAAGCCTTGGTATATGTGTGTATGTATGTACATTATATAAATATATATATATTACAAAGGCGGAGCATGCCGACAGGAGACCTTTTGGTCCATATCTAGGTCGGATGCGAAAAAAATCATAATAATAATAAAATGATAGATAAAAACTATAATAATGTAAATAACAAATAAAATACATAAATAAATGCATAGGTATAGTTAAATAATAAACAAACAGGTAAATAGTAAATAATGATAAATTGACGTATAACTAATAATAAATGAAAATCAGACAGACAAATGATAACAAAACAAAAACAAATAATATAAGATAAATTATAATCATTACAGCATCTTGCTTAGGTGTTTATCTAAATGATTCTTAAAGCTTCGAACTGAATTACATTGCACTACCTGTGCAGGAAGTTTATTCCATTCATTAACTACACGGTTGGCAAAGTTGTTTCTACCTACTTCCAAATTGAATCTATTTCCGGACAGTTTGAGACCATTGTTTCTTGTCTGATTCTCATTCAATGTGAAAATTTTGTCACTTTTGATGTTGTCAATTCCCTTTAAAATCTTAAAGACCTGCATCAAGTTACCTCTGAGTCTACGCTTTTTTAGGGAAAACAGATTCATATGTTTTAGTTGATTTTCGTATGATTTATTTTTGATATTTGGAATCAGTTTTGTGGCTCGCCGTTGTACTTTTTCCAGTCTGTCAATGTCTTTAATGAGATTCGGTGACCATACGGAAACAGCATATTCCAAATGTGGACGAACTAACGATTTATATAGCTTGTTAATGAGTGACGGACTTTTGAAATCAAAAGATCGCGCAATCAGTCCTAGAATCTTATTTGCTTTCTCAGAGGCTGAAATACACTGCTTGGATGATTTGAGGTCGTTACTGATAATTACACCGAGATCTTTTTCACTATCCACTTTTGTTGACGAATTTC
>NW_027467712.1:2588852-2593852 GCF_046742065.1 Oratosquilla oratoria
ATGCAAAACCTGATCGAAACCAACGCGCCAACTGGTACAGTTTTATCCACACTTCATCCATCCATCCACACGGCCATCCGTAATCTATTGTGCTTGTCCTCAGGACGATGGTGGCCATTATAGATTTTCTTTTGACTATCGTGCAGACATTCGATTTAGCTGAACTCTGGACTTGGGTCCAGTCCAACAGAAGAGCTCAATAATATCCAGACCAAACTATGAATTATACCAGAGAGTGGAAGGTATAGCTATAAGCTATATCTCACGATAAAGAGGAAAAACATATTGAAATTAGATCAAATAAAACGAAATAGAATAGAAATTAACCGAAGAATTGAAGCATAAAAGAAACAGAATAAGAGCAAGTAAATTAAAATAATATGAAATGAAGTGAAATGAAATTAGATAAATCAATATGCACTGGAAAGAAGTGGAGTGGAACAGACCGTTAAAGTTAACTAAGTAAAGTAAGAAATGATTAAACGACACAAAGTCAATCAAAACTGAGTAAACTGAATTCAATCGAAGTGCATTCAAATGAACTTAACCAATATATAAAACCAATATCAAAAACACTGGTGAAAGGAGGCATTAGTAAAACACGTGACTCGGTTCCCGGTTCTCGGTTCCCGGTTTTCTGTTCCCGGTTCCTGAATCCCGGTTCCTGAATCCCGGTTCTCGGTCCTCGGTTCTCCTTTGGTCAGGAACCGGGACGTTAGTGGACCACCGACCAGACCCTTGCGAACCAGAAATATGGCCCGGATGAACCTCATGGGCGTGTCTCGGTTCATATCTGCCAGCCGAAGCAAAATTGGATTTTTCCCTCTCTTCCCCCTCCCCTCCCTTCTCCCCTCCCCTTCTTCCCTCTGCTCTGCTCTCCCACCTTCTTCCTGTCGTACGAAAGTGTACTGTGGGGTAAAGGGCCCGGCCAGCCGTACCAGGATGCGAGAATTTTACTTTTACTTTTACTTTTACTTTTATTTTTACTTTTACTTTTACTTTTACTTTTACTTTCACTTTTACTTTTATTTTTAATTACTTAATTACCTACTTGTTTATTTATTTTCTTACTGCAATTGGAGTTGATTCAAGCAGGCCTTAAGAGACCAATTAATTCGCGGCCCAACAAACTCATCAGTATTATATATGTTATTGGTACAGTATGGACAAAACTGACGAGACGCCTTATCTTAAAAAATTACTTCGTTCAATTTTCCATTGATACTTGCTGCTGGGTACACTCACCTAATCTAACCTGAGCTAAATCAACCAAAGTCAACATTAACTAACCTAATCTAATCAAACCTGACCTAATCTTACCCAACTTAATCTAATCTAGACCTAAATAGCCTAACTCATCTTATCCTAATCTACTCTACTCTAAACCGCATAACCTAACCAATTATAACCATATGTCCTAATATATTGTATATATATATATATATATATATATATATATATATATATATATATGTATATATATATAAATACACATATACATATATATACATACATATATACATACATATGTACATACATACATATAAACATATATATATATGTATATATATATATATATATACATATACATAATATATATATATATGAATACACATATACATATGTATATATATATATATATATACATATACATATGTATACACACATATATATATTATATATATATATATATACATATATATACATATATATATATATATATATACATACATACATACATACATACATACATACATACATACATAGGTAAATAGATAATGAAATAAAGATACGAAAAAAGAGGACAATTAACCAATCAATCAACCAATAATTAAATGAATAAACGAATGAATAAATGAATTATCACACGAATGAATATAAAGAAATGAATATGGATGACAAGAGGACGAAGAGAATGGGCGTTGTTTAATGATTCTGGATTTGGGCCGCGGTGGTTCTCGAAAATCCTAAGGTCAACTTACTTCAGAGAATTTTTCTATTGAGCGAATTTACAACAGAAAAGAGTATTTCGAATTTTTTTTTGTATTACGTCTAAGACGCAAATAGGTCGTCTCTGCCGCAGGTGTACTGGAAATTATTTTTCATTTTATACTTTGTTTTTTATTTACTTATCCATTTATTTTTGTTTTCCGCGAGACGTTGCTGCTAGGTAGTTTACTGAGAGTGAGGTTGTAGAAGAAGAGGAGAGGTTTATATTACGTTCATTCATGAGATGAAAAATATAACAACTGTTGAAGCCTTTTCGTGAGGACCTATTCTTGTTTATATATTATACCAAACGCAGCCACCTCGTTAGCAAATGTAATTACATCGGAGTCACCGCACCTACACACAAAACATAGTCATAGTCACTGCGATTCCAAGAAACGAGTTTACCATATAAACACACTTTATGGACCTGTTGGCTGAGTAGTGTCATCAACACTCATACAAACTTGTCTGTAGAGGGTCCTGACACTACACTTTATTCCTGTAGGGTCGTCATCAGCATCCAAAGGAATGAGTCTCTTCTGGGGCCTACTCTGACCCCGGTGACGATGCCGTTGGGTACGAATCCTTAATATCTTATTCAAGTTGACCACAACAAAATCCGAAACTTTCTTGGAGGAGGGAAGAAGACCCTCCGGTGACAAAGAAAGAAAATTTGTAAGATGAATGATGAGGTGCCACTGACTCCCCTCGGCGTCACGGTCCCAAGACTCCCCCACCCGCGTCTGCGCTGGGCAACTGATGTCACAGGACTCAGGCATGCGTAGTACTGGTCCGGCAGCCCGGAACAAAACGGATCCGAAGTGTAGCCGGGCGTAATGATCCAATAGGTTGTCCCTTTGAGCAATCGGAGTTGCTTACATAGGTGATACGTCAGGAGACACAAGATGTGCTCATACCTTTCCAGATGGATGTACTTTACAGCTCACACACACACACACACACACACACACACACACACACACACACACACACACACACACACACACACACACACACACACACACACACACACACACACACACACACATATATATATATATATATATACATATATGTGTATATATATATATATATATATATATATATATATACATATATATATACATATATACATATATATATATGGAAATTAGCTCCACCGAAAGGACTCGAACCTCTGCCTTGGCGACTGCTTATTATGAAGCAGAGACGATAGCCATTGGGTCGCCAGACCCTACGAAAGGAACGACGTGGGTTACGACCTGGTAGTTCCCCCGAGGGCACTAGGCTTAACTCAGTCACTATTCTAATTTCACCGAATCTTCATAATAAGTAGTCACTAATAAGGCAGAGGTTCGAGTCCTTGCGGTGGAGCTAATTTCCATTTGTCACAATAACACACAACTTGTCGAACGGCTCTGCCATAATAAAGACTCGGTGAAATTAGAATAATGACTGAGCTAAGCCTAGTGCCCTCGGGGGAACTACCAGGTCGTAACCCAGGTGGAACTTATTCTCATTTGTCATAATGACACATATATATATATGTATGTATATATATATATATATATATATATATATATATATATATATATAAAACTTGTGTATGTGTGTGTATGTGTGTGACTGCTTCAGCATAGTTTTACATCATGTGCTGGACTCATGATCGGCAGATATTTCCCTCCTATTTGGGTAATGCTAAATGTGTGCTTGTGTGCTTGCATATGCACGTGTTTACGTGTGTGTGTGTGTATGTGTGTGTCCGTACCTAATTATCCTCGTCCTATTTTTGTCAACTATTTGAAGTGCTTAGTTTAATGAGTTTACTCTTTCTTACATGAAACGACTATTTCAATTAAGAGAAACTTCTTGTCATCATATTGTGAAAGAATTGAGGTTAAACGTAAATCTCATTATTTTTCACGGAATAAACACACATTCATCATTCTTTTATGCATATGTTCGTGTGCATGTGCTTACACTTCTCAAATTAACCAAAAATCCAGAATCACGCTGGAAACGCTGTGAAAAATGTAAAAAGAGAATCTCGCTGCCCATGCGCAGTTGTGTCTCTTATGACGTCATGTCGGTTTAGCTCTCGCTGGCCATCACTCCTTTATCTTTTCTGGGAGGAAGTGTGCGAAGAGGGGCATTATGCTCCATTTATCTAAATGAAGCAAAGTTTTTTTCATTATCAAGCTAATTTTTTTTAACGTTCTCATATTTTATTGAAGTACATCATCTTACCATTTCATATTTTAATAAGACCTGTAGAAATTATTCATCTCGTTTTATATAAACGGGTTATAAATCCAGAGGATGTGGTTCCATAGATGGACACAAAGTTGGGCCGTTTCGGGAAGAGATATGGATGCCATGACTGCTGGAGGAAAGTTGGGATAGAGATGAGAAGGAAGCTCAGTAACTGGAATGATAGCGTTATTTGGAGAACTTTTGGGAAGGAAATGAATTAAGATATAAAGAAGTGGCGGGTGGAATCAGAAAAAAGTCGAGTTATTTGGCTTGGGTGAATTGCATTTAGATGGGAGGGAGAGGAGGAGTCTCTACACATTGGAGAGGATGTGGAATGATTAATTTCATTCATGGGGCGGAAGGGAAAATGTTTTAGTGGAGGTTTCATATCTAAAACCAACCGGAAGGACGAACGGGGGGGAGGGGGGCACGAGTATAGGGAGGAAGGAGAGGGAGTAGGGGAAGAAAATGGGAGAGAATGGGAAGGCGATGAGGATACGTGATGGAGAGGGTGGGAGAAGGGAAGAAAGAAAGAGGGAAATGGAGACGGGTTATGAGAGGATAATGGAGGGAGGAATTGGGAGGGGAGAGAAGGGGTGGAATGGAAAGAGAGAGCTGTGAGAGAGGAAAATAATCGAAGGGAATGTGAGAGCAAAAGGTGCAGGAAGATGCTCATACGCTTGCTTCTTCGCGTTCGAAAACCTCTCAACCACTTTCATCATTATTATTATTATCATCTCGACTACATCGCCGCC
>NW_027467712.1:2601352-2603852 GCF_046742065.1 Oratosquilla oratoria
CTTCTGTGGGATAGGTGAGCAATTGCTCCGATTTTATCATTGTAGATTGTGTTCAAATTCGATGAGGGTCGGAAGCGCAACAGAGGGAACTTAATTTTGGGAGGACTGTTGATTCCTTTTTTTTTTTTTTTTTTTGCTTAAGCCTACGCCGCCTGCCTCCACAGTCATGCACCATTGCCGGAGGAATTTTGGCTGTTCGTTGGAAAACTGATATTACTATTATTTAGTTGGTGAAAAGATTAACCATACCCGAATATACTGCCAGTTTTAGTGGCTTCCCCACTTTAGGCATCATCTCTGGAAAAGAATCTGACTCATGGGCATTATTTTGAGATGGTGAGTCAGCAGTTGGTTTTCCTTCAGCCTGCTTTCGGATCCCGCTTAAAGAGGTTGCCATTTTCATTTTGGGTTGGGAAAGGAGACGGAGAAGGCTGCAGAACCTTGAAACGGAATCCATAGTAGAGAAAGAAAATTAACCCCTGGAAAAACGAAAGTTCTTGGGATCCTCTCGGTTTGTAGAAAGACGGGATATCAAGGAAAAGGAAAACTGTGGAAAATAACCAAGAAGGAAGAAGAAGGGGTAGAGAGAAACAAAGCTCATGCAGGGCAGAAAGCTAGAAGCAGGAAAATAATCAGGAAGAAGAAATGGAAGAGTGTACAAGAGAGAGAGGACAAAGGGTAGCAGGAGGGTCAAGAGTGGAAAGGAAAGAGAAACGAGAAGAGGAAGGAAAATCTTACTGCATTATGTTTGTAAGTAGCTAACCAAATGAAGATAATTAAAAAATGAAATGAAAATTTCCATGGGAGGCGATGAGAACTTTAATGAAAGCCAAATGAAGTGTTAATGATTAGACTGATGTTGAAGGAAACATTCTTTTGGGAATGAAAAAAAATATAATCATAGTCGAAATTAAATTGAGGCAAAGATTGAAAAAAGAAATTCAGGAAGAAATGAAAATGAAGTAAGGCTCTAAACATGAAAGTTGAAAATGAAAGTGGAACGTCAGGCCAGGCGTGAAACAAACTCTAAATTGAGAGTCAAAACTTTGGAAAATGAATTGGGGGATAAGATAAAATGGGGAAGAAGAAGAAGCAAAACAAAAACTAAGACTTTACGAAAGAGAAAATGGAATAGAATTAAATCTATAGGCAAATCATACACCGAGAATCAAATGAGACTTGTTTTACAACGGAAATGATGTTTAAGAAGGCGGAAATAAAATTGGATTGTATATTAAAGTAAATGGAATCTGATCTATGGTATGAAGACTATTTGTAATACAAATGAGAAAATCTAAAAACGTAAAAGGCTATTATGAAATGAATTAATTTTATTTGTCTAGCCAACTTAGGGTGAGATAAACACCAAAAATGATTTAAATGCGGACACTTTAATTGAAGCTGACGTAAAATTTGAAGTCAATCAGAGATGACCATTCTAGATGGGAACTGTTGACGAACGGTGTTCTCTGTGTGCATTTCACTCTACTTTATGCCACACTATTTGAGTCACCTTGAAAACTCCTTTCGGGATTTGAGATGGGGAAGGTGATGGGGAAGGGTTAAAGGAAGGAGAAGGGGGAGAGGGAAAGGTAAGGGTGAGGTGAGGTGGTAGAGGCGGGTACTATCATTGTGGAGGGGAACGAGAATGTATGAATATAAAATTATTTGAAAACAGAAGCGAGAGAGATGAATATAGATAGAGAGATGATTTGCATGAGGGGTCGGGGGACATCTGGCACTGACAAGAGGCTAAAGGAAATGAAGGAAATGACTTGAGGGGTCACGTGATTTGTTGGGTTAAATGACAAAGGAGGAGACTGCTGTCACGAAACGAAGTCATTAATATATCCACCATAGAGGGGAGAAGGTAAAAGAAGACAGGTAAATGACAAGCTAAAGACAGACAGACAGACAGACAGACAGACAGACAGACAGACAGACAGACAGAGAAGCAGATAGAGAGACAAATAGAAGTAGATGGACAGATAGTCAGATAGATATACGAATAGATATATAGATATATAGGTAGACAGATATTTAGGTATATAGGTAGATAGGTAAATAGATATAGATAGATAGATATACAGAAAGAGAAAATAGAGAGGGGGAGGGAGAGAGGGAGAGGGAGAGGGAAAGGGGGAGGGAGAGGAAACACAAAGAAAGAACAAACAACAGCAGAACTACTGTCCCTAACGAGGCTGTTTGTGTTTACTGTACTAAGCTACAGTTAAGAAAACAGGATAACTAGGCGATAGATGATGAACTAACACTACTGCTATCACTATCCTACCCAATTACAATTAATTGCTGGGGTATCAGATCTTTTATTTCAAGGGATAATATCTTATTTGCGGATTAGAGTCTAAGTATTTATCTAGGCGATTTTTAAATGTTGTTATTATGTTACTTTCAACGACAGTGGAAGGTAACGAACTCCACGCATTAATAACCGGTTAAAGAAGAAATGCTTACTTTCATTCGAAAAAAATCTCTTACC
>NW_027467712.1:2608852-2611352 GCF_046742065.1 Oratosquilla oratoria
GATGTGAAGAGAAGGCGCGGATACTGATAGCAGCTTACACTCCTAAAGATAGGATGCAATGGAATTGTTGTCAAAGAAAGAAAGTGGGGAAAGAAGTGTACGGAACCAAATTGTGTCTCTTGCAGCAGATGTAGATGGATTTGAAATGGAGGAAGAGTGAGTTTTACCAGTAAGGAATGAATCCAGAATAATTCCATTGTAGTACCAGGTGCATTAAGGTTGAGGATGACGGATACAAATGTGAATATAGGATGTGCATTAGGAGGGGTTGTAGATAGAAGAGTAGGTCATTGCCACCAGGGGGGTCTCTCAGTGCGTACGGTTGATGACGAGTTGATGAGGGAGGGAAACAAGGGCTCGTCGTCTAATGCTGGAAGATTCTGCGGGAAATGTCCTTCGGGTGGGTAGCTTTTAGTGAGGAGCGGGTTGAAGGTGAGCTTCGGAGAGAGACGGGTGTATGTGTGGGGTCAGCTGATGTTTCTTCTTTGTGTTTCTGTGAATCAGTATTTGAGGAAGGAAGAGGTGCATGTGGTGCGTGGGGGATTGGAAAAAAGTGGGATTTACAGTATATGTTGGGAAAGAAAGAAAAAAAAACGACCGGAAATAGTCTACTTCATTTGGACTTGCGAGTACTGGGAGACGCATGTAGCGAGTGAGTGCTGGGGAACCATGTGGCTTCGGTTTAATTCTCAGATGAGAATATTTCTGTGGATTTCACTTCAGAGATCGGTGTTGGGTTGGGTTGTTTTTCAACCCGATTCATGTGTTTTAAGGCGGCGAGAACACCTATTAGTTAAGAGGAATGAAGTGGAATACTCGTATCTAGGGAGTTATTATTATTATTTTTTTTGTGATAGGGTTGCGTTGGTGACATGTACATGGCGAAGAAGATATAGATATATTTTTTTCAGTGTATTGTGTAAAATGCTGATTGAGGTTGGGAATGGTTCTTTTCACTAGTTGGCGAGGGTAGGGTTGTAATTGGCCGGTGGGGGAAAGCAGATGATGACTTCACAATGGCAGGACGCAGTGAGCGATGACCACGTTCAGAGAAGTACATCGTCCAGAAATGAGGACAGTACATGATTCTTTCCATAATCAAATTATTTGCCTGGGTTGGACCAGAGCGAATCGTTTGCGTGGGTCAAGCAGTGTATATATACGCCTGTAGAACGATGAAATAGATTTTTGGTGTAGCTAAAGTGTTAGCAATTACAGCAATGACCTGGGCGAGGATACATTACTTGGAATTGCTGGTTTCCTACACAGAGGTAGAATAGAGGTTGGTTGGGACAAAAGTTATTGTCAATGTTGAAAGGCGGAGTCTTTGTTCCATTAATTGCTCTTTTGGAGTGCTTTTCTCTGTTTATTTTCTGCTTTACTAGCCCTTCAAGGAGTTTTGATTATATATTCTGCAGAAGGCGTGGGTAGTTAATGACATCTTCGCAGGAGTAGAAGGTTGCATGGGGTTTGTTGCGGACTTGGGTACTGGCAATGGTTGAAAGGATTTTATTTTATTATTATTTTTTTTTATTATGTCTACATTTGGAGTTGTTTTCCATATGAATTGACGAAGTTTTTATCCGTTTTAAAGCACAATGGGAAGCAAGTGATGACTCACTTGTAGTGTTGAGAACTAAGAATCTCGGATAATCCAGGTCGAGGTCTATTTCTTCTCGGTAGGACTCGAGACGAGAACTGGAGGAGCGGGTTAAGTTTCAGACCGCAATATCTTTCATTGGTGTGGCAGAACTGGCTAATGGCTGAGAATGATCGAGTCAAACAGATGCAAGGTGTATGTGTATGTGGTTTGGGGCAGGGGTGTTATCGCCCTGTTATAAGGTTGGGTGTTTCAGGGTGGAGCATGGTAGAAGCAGGGGTTTTTTTATGGTTCTAAGTGGATTGCTGCTCCTTAACTTTACTAGTTTGTTGGTTGGTTTGATTATATTGACCTTGGTGGGAGGAACTCCCTACCCAAGCGGATGTATGGCACACTATGCAAACAGCCGACGAATTGTACTTTCGTCTCATTCCGGCACAGAGCTAAGGCTGGGATTGCACCGCAGACATGTGGGTTGCGACAAATCATCTCCTGTCTCCAGCGTCACACGCCATTGGTGTTTGTCTATCATCGGGTTAGTAGAAGGGAGAAACGTAGATATAGTTAGTACAGGAGAAGAAAGGGTATCATAAGGATTGATTATGTTGCTAATCACTCAGTTGCTGACATGTAATATTCTGTGAAAACAAGGGAAGCGCAGGAAGGTAGCGTGCTCCCAGTCAAAAGGAAGAGGTTATGTAAGTCTACGCATAAACATAGATTCTAGAGACATGATTCCGTATGCCCCCCAAGGTAAAGAGGCACAGAGGTATCGCACTCCTCCTGGTGGGAAGGGAATTTATGGAAGAAGACAGAGGTGGGAGCACAGACAGAGATTATGATGGGAGAAGAAAGTATCAGTGGAGATTAAATCTAGTTTGTCGAGGATTTTATAATTTG
>NW_027467712.1:2616352-2621352 GCF_046742065.1 Oratosquilla oratoria
AAAAACATTAATTTAGATAAACATTTCAAATAGCAACAATAACATACAAAAAAACAACAACTTTAAAATATGTCAAGTTTTGATTGTTTAAAACATGTTCAAAGTTTATGAAGCCAAAATGTTAGGTGTTTCCATTATTTTGTCCACACACACACACACACACACACACACACACACACACACACACACACACACACACACACACACACACACACACACACACACACACACACACACACAAACACACACACACACACACACACACACACACACACACACACACACACACACACACACACACACACACACACACACACAGACACACACACACACACACACACACACACACACACACACACACACACACACACACACACACACACACACACACACACACACACACATACATACATACATATATATATATATATATATATATATATACAAACACACACACACACACACACACACACACACACACACACACACACACACACACACACACATATATATTATATATATATATATGTATATACAATTATATATACATACATATATATATATATATATATAATATATATTATATATATATATATATATATATGTATACATCTACACTGAATGGTTCCCAGCGATCAATTGATATCTTTATTCAACCACAAACAACTTTTAATTTAATTTAAATTAAAAGTTGTTTGTGGTTGAATAAAAATATCAATTGATCGCTGGGAACCATTCAGTGTAGATGTATAATCTATCCCACGTGCACATACTAGCTAAATGCAATATCATAGCGGAGGTGGGTTGAACGCGATATTTCGTGTAGATGTATGTAATTCGAGCATACAAATATAAGAAAATCGTACTCAACTTATATCTCTCTTGATAGCGCATTGGTTTAAGTCACTGTAACTTTGTTACGGGTTAGCTGGGTTCGAATCCTCGGCTCGTCCACGTTTCAATTTCCAACAAAATGTCTCCATCGAGCGATTCTTCAGTCTCGATTGCGATGGCATGGAATTAAAAGTTGTTTGTGGTTGAATAAAAATATATATGTATATATATATATATATATGTATATATATATATATATACATATATATATACACGCCTTCACATACATATTCAAAGTATTTTACTCGCTTTCCAATTTCCTCTTTATCCATTTCTCGTTCGTTAGATTCCTTCTCATTCTCCCTTTCTCATTTTAAATCTCCTTCTCCATCTCCCTTTCCCTCACTCACTCCTCTTTTACTCTCTCTTATTCTCTTAGTTCATTTTCCCTATACACCTCCATCTCTCTACCCCTCCATCCCTCCCTCCCCCTCTCTCACTTTCCCCTCTCTCCCTTTCTCTCTCTCTCTCTCTCTCTCTCTCTCTCTCTCTCTCTCTCTCTCTCTCTCTCTCTCTCTCTCTCTCTCTCTCTTTCTCCCTCTCTGTCTCTTTCTCTCTATTTCTTTTTCGCTCTCTCTCTTTATTTTTCTCTTTCTGTCCCTCTTTCTTTCTTTCGCTCTCTCTTTTTTTTTCTTTTCGCCCCTCCCTTTTTCTCTTCGCTCCTCCCCCTCTCTTTCTCTTTTCTCTCCCTCTGTTTTCCAAACTCACTTTCACTCCCTTCCCTTTACTCTTACCCTCTCCCCTTTCCCTCCTCTTCCCAATGGCACTCTATTTTTCATTCTCTCTTTCGCCCTTTCCCCTATCTCTCTCTCTCTCTTCTCCCCTTTTCCTCTCCTTGTTTCTTCCCTTCCCCCTCTCCCTCTTCCTCCCTCTCTCCTTCTCCGTCTCCCTCTCTCTCTGTCTCTGTCTCTCTCCAGCCATTAATCTTTCAGCTTCTGTCCTTCGCCTGATGACATTGTTCGGGATGGTCCTGGGGTCGATGGAACTCTCTGGACAGACTCAGACTCCTTGTCGGTGGCTGCTGTGGGAATGGCGGTGGCGTGGTGGTTGTGGTGGTGGTGGTGGTTGTGGTGGCAGTGGTGAATGTAGTAGTTTTGTGGAGGTGGTGAAGGTGGCGGCGGTGGCGGTCAGGTGGGGACGGTAGTGGCTGCAGCGGCTGTTTTATAGCTCACTTGTCAGCCACGTGCCCATGTATTGATGACCCGGAGTCGCCTTTGTTCGAGCGTCGGTAAAGCTTCCTTCCTAACGGTTCCGATGTTTTTATCTCTTACTTTTTCACTAACGTCTAATGTCGTCTTAATGTTCTCTTATCTCCTTACCGACTTTGGTTTATAAACGTTTCTATCGTTTACTTACGTTGAGAAATAGATTGATCATTTAATTTTGGATTGAAATGGGCATAACTATTTAGTTACCGAAATGAGAAATTAGATTTTTGGGTCAAAGTTATTCCTTCATTCAAAACAACACTTAAGTCTCCAATTGTGCAGATGAAGTCACGGATATTGTCCTCGTCTCCAACTGCCCATTTTCTTTCTATTTACGGAACAGCACTGTCCATGCGGATAAAAGCGCTGGAAATTGTCAGTGACAAATACAAGTCTTCTTCCCTACTCACTTGTCTTGCTAATTTTCGTTTTTATTTATGTTTTGTTTATCATCTTTTATTTGAATGTTACACAGAAACTCCCCTTTCCCTTCGACCTCTCGAGGGAGGAGGTAATAGTTTTGATGCGCAGATCTGGGAATGAAGTTAATGAGGATTAAGTTTAGTTTTGAGTTTAGGTTTAGGTTTAGGTTTAGCTGTAGGTTTAGTTTTAGGTTTAGGTTAGGTTAGGTTAGGTGAAGTTAAGTTAGATTAGGTTAGGTCTGACTAAGTATGTGTTAAGGTTAGGCTAGAATGAATGGTAACGTGAAACAAAACATCTCTAAACTACTGGGTGGGTGAGGAAGATACTCTTAATATGGGTACTTGTGAGAAAGATTGTGTAAGAATATACGTTTATATGCGCATTTATCCCAAATCAGTAGGAATAGATCAAAGTCAATTTCCTTGTTGTCCACTTTGCCCCCCTTTCTTGGTGCGTCGGCCCGGCCATCATCACAGCCAACTTCTTCCACGTTCTCCTTCTCGTCTTGAGCACCCATTGTCTACAGTCTCGTTCCCATTCTCTGTCCCCTGTCTTATCTCCCCTCTTCACGGTCCCCGCCGCATTGTTTGGTCCATTTACCTTAGTGGGACTGTATGCATGACAGTGGTCTTTGTTGTCGTTGCAACTGCGCCCCTGGGCTCTTGCTGTGCCTACCCACATTCCCTCCAACACCCCACCCCCACCCCCAACACCCGGCTGTGCTAGTCGAGGCCTGACACTGCGCTTCATCAGCCTCTTTGTCAATGGTCCATACTGGGAGCTCGTGGAGGCGGTGCTGCTTACGTGTACTGGACTGTCTCACGTCGCATCTGTTAAGCCTGGTGGTTATTGTTGTGCTGATGGTTGCGGCCGTACCGTAGTGGTGCCATTTGTGGTAGCCGCAGTAGTCGGTGATGGTTGCGAAGGTGGTGCTGGTGGTGACGGAGGTGAGGGCAGTGTGGTATGGCGTTGCATGCTGAAGAGAATTGAGGTTGTAGGGGTGTGTCAGTCAGGCTTACTGTGTTTTAGATACATAGATGCCAGACATACAGTGGTGCGTGTGTATAAATGCTAAGACACCCACACATCTACGAGCACATACGCACGCACACGTGTAAATTATATTTTACACATGCAAATATACATAAAATATAAGCACATGCATATACTCATAGTTTTACACACACATACAGTATATATGTATGACATATAAATGCATTTATATATGCGTATGACTTCCTCCTAAACATACACAAAAAGAAACGTATATGCAAACACACGCTCGGATGACCCCGTAACACATTTCATGGACATCGTAAACCCCAAGTTCATCCAGCCAGTATCTAGTGATGCTTGAGCCCGTATTCTACAACCTGAGGTTATGGTCCAATTATCCTTGATTGGTTGCTCCACATCTTCACCTATGAGGATTCAGTCCTGCAGTCTGCTTTGTTGTTTTGTCGCACGATTATTTACCAGCGCTTCTATCCTTGAATCTATTAATTTCAATCTGAATGAGTTAAAAAGAACGATGATATATCTCAACCACTAACGTCCAACGCTCATCAATATGCAAGCATAAAACAAAAAATCAATAATTATTAAAAAATTCCATGCTAACCTTTCTGGCAATAATGGCAAAGAGAATATCAACCGAGTTAAGGAAAAAAAAAGGTCTTATGTTTGTTCATTGATCTTCGTGCATCACACTGTGCAGTCCCTTTACTTCCTTAAGACGGCCACCTTCCTCCGAACGGTGGTGAACTGTGGCATAGACTGTCTTCCTTTACGCTCCACTTCTGTGAGTTTGGGTCCAAGTTATGGTCGACTTAGCGGAGAGGCCTTGCTGGACCGATGGAGATGTGAGGAGAGTATGGAGGGTTGGGTAAGGGAAGAGGGAGAGAGGAGAGAGGACCAGGGGAGGAGAGGGGAGGGGATAGAAAGGGAGAGGAGCGCAGGGAAGTCTAGGGTGAGATTAGGAGGTGGCGTGATGAGAACGTAGAATATATTTTTATGGATGGGAAGGAGGGGAAAGAAGGGAAGGGGGTCCCAAGGGAAATGAAGTGTATTTAGGAGAGGTGAAGGGAGATTTAGAGTAAGCTGTGGTATTTAGGGGAAGAAAAAAGGGTCAATGAGAGTGTCTAGGGTCTTGGTAGAGGCTAAGACGACTAGGAGAAGGAAGGGAATGTAGATAAGGAGATGAAGTCTAGGGAAGTGGGTATCTGGGGGAAAAAATGGAGTATAAAGGTTCAGTCGAGATGAGGACGTCTAGGTAAAGGAGAGGGTAGAGAACAGGGTCTATGGTAGAGGAATAGTCTACAAGTTAAAGAAGAGGAGAGGGTCTGGTGTGGGTTTTCAGACGGTTGCCTCGAGTCCATGGGGAAGGATCACTTCCTTATCCATGGTGACACACCTTACGAGTACTTTTTCTTTTTATGCCGGTTGGTGTCAGACGATAACTCAAGTGCTCAAGGA
>NW_027467712.1:2628852-2631352 GCF_046742065.1 Oratosquilla oratoria
TGTCTCTTTTTCGTTTTTAATGTTACCCACTGTCTTGGCTAAATTTTGTCTCTTTTCGTTTCTAAGGTTACCCACTGTCTTTTGATATTCACTGTTGCAAACCTGTCAATTTATTAGCAGAGTAGTTTAATGTGATAAAGTTGTTTACTGTCAACGTGATTATCTATTTTTAGATGATTATTGAATGTTATCAGGCACCATACGGTTATTGGCTTAATCTTGAAAGATGGGTAAAATTATGGTTGTGACGAAAATGTTCTGTTATGTTACACTGTTTACGAAGATTATATCGTATGAGATGGAGGTGCTCACCGCGATCGAATTTACTTACAAGTGGCCGGATGGGGATTTCGCAGGCTGCATAACGTAGATAGCATCTCCCCACCACTCATCTCCCAAACCAATAACCATCTTTACAGAGGTGCAGCCCCGAGGGACTGGCATTCTGTGTTTTGAGAGGACCCATAATGGAACAGCAAGTGAAGACAAAGCCTTTATTAGTAGTACAATGTTTCCGAGTTTTGCTATTACACAATAAAGGCATCATTCACAAGTAGTATTACCTCTGCTGTATATTTGGACAGTTGCCATTTGGAAACACTCGAGCTCAAGACCTCTATCATCCTCTACTCTCTTCTTAATCTTGTCTGTCGTGTATCAACTACCTTACAGTCACACAGCACATATAATAGCTTTGTGTGTGTGTGTGTGTGTGTGCGTGTGTGTGTGTGTGTGTGTGTGTGTGTGTGTGTGTGTGTGTGTGTGTGTGTGTGTGTGTGTGTGTGTGTGTGTGTGTGTGTGTGTGTGTGTGTGTGTGTGTGTGTGTGTGTGTGTGTGTGTGTGTGTGTGTGTATCTGTGTGTGTGTGTGTGTGTGCATATGTGTGTGTTGTTCACCATGGTCTTGGATCACGTGTTGGACTCGTGATCAACAGCTATTTCCCTCGCGGAAGAGAGCTCATATACGACCAATCTATGGGTAATGCTGTGACCTTACACACACACACACACACACACACACACACACACACACACACACACACACACACACACACACACACACACACACACACACACACACACACACACACACACACACACACACACACACACACACACACACACACACACACACACACACACACACACACATAAATCCCGTCCACGAGAGTTGGAGTAACAACTCGCAGCGCAGCGATACTGAAATTATTTCGGCCCTGGGCGGAATTCGAACCCGGACCGCCGTAGTGGCAGCCAGGAACTCTAACCACTGCGCCGTGAGGTGTGTGTGTGTGTGTGTGTGTGTGTGTGTGTGTGTGTGTGTGTGTGTGTGTGTGTGTGTGTGTGTGTGTGTGTGTGTGTGTGTGTGTGTGTGTGTGTGTGTGTGTGTGTGTGTGTGTGTTGTGTGTGTGTGTGTGTGTGTTTGTGTGTGTGTGTGTGTGTGTGTGTGTGTGTGTGTGTGTGTGTGTGTGTGTGTGTGTGTGTGTGTGTGTGTGTGTGTGTGTGTGCGTGTGTGTGTGTGTGTGTGTGTGTGTGTGTGTGTGTGTGTGTGTGTGTGTGTGTGTGTGTGTGTGTGTGTGTGTGTGTGTGTGTGTGTGTGTGTGTGTGTGTGTGTGTGTGTGTGTGTGTGTGTGTGTGTGACCGTGAGAGCACCATTGTGCATATATATGGATGTGTGCGTGTATATGTTCTTACACACCGTAGCGTTGTACCTCCACGTATACACAACCAGCCATATCGGTCTATGTAACTACAGCGTCCAAATCGGATTGGTATCGGTGTTGCTTTTCGCTCCAACTGCTGTCCTCTGATTGGTTCACGGAACTGACGGGTCAGACTTGATGACGTCATCAACTAGACCTTCCAATAGTCGGTAAAATTACATTTTTCTCATCAGAGACTCATTTCCCTTGTTTGTTGTCAAAAAAGTGACTCATATATCAGTCTATACCTTATAACTGAGTCATTGCAATAAACCATTTTTCAAGTTTAATTGAACCCGAGAGAAGAGGCTGGAGAGAAGGGACGTCAGTCTCTATGTGACGTAACATCTCTAAGCCAATGAAAATTGAATAATGTTAGCCAATCAAATCGGGTAGGGAATCGCTCCGAAAAACTAATAGCTCTGATTGATGTGATATGAGGCTATACTGTCTTTATTTTTATGCGGATAGAGTCGTGGAAAGGGAAGTGACCTCCAGCGCTCTTGATTGACCGTCAGTCATTACTGTTCCACAAAACGATTAAGATTCATATCGGTAGGCAAATTGATATACTGGTAAAGATGTACATGTGTGCACACATCTCCTCGAGATGTAAAACCGTGACGTTGATAGGTAGGCTTGATTGTCCTGATGACTATAAAAACTATGTCAGTCAGGAGATCCAAAAAATCTGGTTTGGGCAAGTAAAAGTTCCCGAAAAAAAGTCTCTAAGGTCACCCATGTCGGGCAGCTTTTGTACAAAAGATGAGATAGAGATCATCTTGATGGTGAACAGAAG
>NW_027467712.1:2661352-2678852 GCF_046742065.1 Oratosquilla oratoria
CCTTCTTGGGGTACATTTTCATTTACGCCCCTTTTTTTTTCTTTCTAAAAGCACGTTCGTTCATTTAGGGTCTTATTGCTCCGTGACCAAAGCTTCTTATTTCTATGTAGATTTTCATCTTTAATTTTGGTGTCCTCAGCATGCACATATGTGTCGGTTCTCATGGTTGAATACGTGTACGCACGCACGCACACACACACACACACACACACACACACACACACACACACACACACACACACACACACACACACACACACACACACACACACACACACACACACATACGCACACACACATACGCACACACACACACATACACACACACACAAACTCATACATACATAAACACATACACATATATGTATACATAAATGTGTATGTGTGTGAATATATATAGGTGTACGTAAATGCGTGTGTGCGTGTGTGTGCGTGTGCGTGCGTGTGCGTGCGTGTGTGTGTGTGTGTGTGTGTGTGTGTGTGTGTGTGTGTGTGTGTGTGTGTGTGTGTGTGTGTGTGTGTGTGTGTGTGTGTGTGTGTGTGTGTGTGTGTGTGTGTGTGTGTGTGTGTGCGCATGTGTGGCTTTGTACGTGCGCGTAGGTGAGTATAGTAATTTCACGGACATTCTGAAAGGCAGGTAATCTATGCCCACACTCGGTGCTGAATCTAAATCCATTTCTGAGACTAAGCATTGGTTTGGTTGCCGTGGGTACGCTCGACCACAGCAGTTCATCGTCCATCTTGGGTCGCAATGGGACGCGGGCGGGGATAAACGGGGATGAAGCGGTCCCCACGGCATCCGTATGGACAGGTTGGTAGGCAGAGTAATTAATATATATATATATATATATATATATATATATATATATATATATATATATATATATATATATATGCGTAAGTAACCACTAGGAAAACTAACTAACGAAGCAGAGCGCTTTCGTATAATAACATCTTCAGTATAATTACATCTGCACTGAAGATGTAATTATACGAAAGCGCTCTGCTTCGTTAGTTTACTTTTCCTAGTGGTTACTTACGCATTTGTGAACACACGCTCCTATATATACATACATATATACACATACATACATTTATAAAAATTCATACATTCGGCAATAGGGAATGAACAACTTTTCCTTATATAACGTATCTCCTAAGGGGGCTCACGCCAGGACCCCATAGAGTATACTTCCAAGTAGACTCCTCTCCATGGTAAAATTGAACCGTTCTCGTCTTATAAGTAAACAGCACCCAAGGTGGAATCCCACAATGGAATGTCATTTATTGAAACTGTCCAAACGAGTCTATACATGTTGAGTGGTTTTCCCTTGTAGCGACGAAACAAAGGAGCAGAATGCATCTGCCATTCGAGTTTATTTCCAACGAGCCTCTCTTCGACTTCCACCGTCATGGTAGAACTGGACAGTCTCAGCCTCACATGTGAACGGCCTAAGGTTGAAATTTCACATGGGAAAGCACATTTGATTGTGTGTATGTATGTGTGTTTATACGCTTTTGCATATGCGTGTGATTGCATTACCTAATCATAGAAAATAGGCTAAAATATATGATCATGCAGTCCCGTGTTTTTTCATTTCCTTCATATCTAGTGTGTATATGTAGGTGTGCATTTCTACATTGACTGTCATGTGCGTGGAGGAATTCATGCTTGGTGGGAGCAGACTCCTTTGTTGCTATCTAGTTTTAAGGTCGCTGCCCTGGTCAGCTGTCCTCTACTGAAACAGGATTGATCTCGGGTCATTATCGGTAACCTTAGACGAGAAAGATCTGATCTTTCATTGAACAATTCCCATCTCATATTTACATATATGTCGAGAGAATGTAACTCAAGAATTGAAGACGCCTCCGGCAATGATGAAGCATGAATAGATCCATCTGTAAAACATGTAATGTTCACGATGACGAAGAACTCATCTCTATTATGTAAAGAGGGAACGAATGTGCACGAATGTCGACCTCTTTTTCCCGTCCTATCAGTAAATGTGAGATGTACACGCGCACGCGCTTGTGTGTGTGCGTGTGTGATTCACCATGGTCATTCACCATGGTCTAGGATCACGTGTTGGACTCATGATCGACACCTATTTCCCTCACGGAAGAGAGCTCAGAGCTCATATATGACCGATCTATGGGTAACGCTGTCACTTTACACGCACACACCCACCCAACTCCTCACCCACGAGAGTTGGAGTAACGACTCGTAACGCAGTGATACTGAAATCATTTCAGCCCTGGGTGGGATTCGAACACAAACTGCCGTAGTTGCGGTTGGGAACTCTACCAACTGCGCAGTCGAAGTGTGTGTGTGTGTGTGTGTGTATGTGTGTGTGTGTGTGTGTGTGTGTGTGTGTGTGTGTGTGTGTGTGTGTGTGTGTGTGTGTGTGTGTGTGTGTGTGTGTGTGTGTGTGTGTGTGTGTGTGTGTGTGTGTGTGTGTGTGTGTGTGTGTGTGTGTGTGTGTGTGTGTGTGTGTGTGTGTGTGTGTGTGTGTGTGTGTGTGTGTGTGTGTGTGTGTGTGTGTGTGTGTGTGTATGTGTGTGTGTTTGTGTGTGTGTGTTTGTGTGTGTGTGTGTGTTTGTGTGTGTGTGTTTGTGTGTGTGTGTGTGTGTGTGTGTGTGTGTGTGTGTGTGTGTGTGTGTGTGTGTGTGTGTGTGTGTGTGTGTGTGTGTGTGTGTGTGTGTGTGTGTGTGTTACTGCGTTTTATATGACCTGTCCTCGAACCTTGATCATCGTGTGTGTGGATCACTTTGACATATCTGTGAGTATTAGTCTTGATATTATCTCTAATCTAATCATGGTTATGGTTAGATTATTTTGTAATGCGAGTTTTAATTCCATTTGCCTTTGCATATCGTATCGATAATCTATAATTCTTTATCTGTTTTCTGTGGCGTCATAAAAATAATATACACATTAACCTTAATTTATTCGTTACACACACACACACACACACACACACACACACACACACACACACACACACACACACACACACACACACACACACACACACACACACACACACACACAAACACCCCCCACCCCCACACGCACGCACGCACGCACGCACGCACACACACACACACACACACACACACACACACACACACACACACACACACACACACACACACACACACACACACACACACACACACACACACAAACACACATGAAGACGGGACAGCACGAGCATAGCTCCCCTTCCCGTAAAATACAACTAGGTAAATACACACACACATACGAAACCACAAAAATGGCCTCAGCATTTTCAAACTTGTCACATAAAGATAGACTGGCTAAATTGGTGTTATCGACTTTGGAGTAAAGAAGAGAGAGAGGCGACCTACTGACCATCTATAGAATCATGAAGGGCACAGAAAGACTCGATAGAGAGGACTTGTTAAATTGGGACAAGAAAAACACTAGAGGAAATAGAAAGAAACTCAAAAAAAGATAGTTACAGAAGAGATCTGAAGAGGAACAGTTTTCCACACAGTGGTGGATACGTGGAACAAACTGAACGAAGCAATATTGTGTGCAAAGACCATTCATGAATTCAAGAGCAAACTAGACATTGCGAGATACAAAGGCGGGATACCACGAACGTAGCTCCCCTTCCCGTAAAATACAACTAGATAAATACAACTGGGTAAATACACACACACACACACACACACACACACACACACACACACACACACACACACACACACACACACACACACACACACACACACACACACACACACACACACACACACACACACACACACACACACACACACACACACACACACACACACACACACACACACACACACACACACACACACACACACACACACACACACACACACACACACACACACACACACACACACACACACACACCACTCACGCACACACACCACATACACTTACACACTTACACACAAACACTCTCTTATCTTCCTCCTCACGCCCGTCTCTCTCACCCTGTCCCTCCCCCCTTTCTCTCTCTCTCTCTCTGTTTTTCTCTCTCTCGCTTTCTTTTTCTCTCCTTCACTCTCTCTCTCTGTCTCTGTGTGTGTATATATATATATCTTTTCATTCTACCCGCGCTCCCCCTTTCCCCAAGAAAAGACACCACACACCTAACCCACCCACACTCCCTTTCAAACCCCTCCTCCCTCATCCTCTTCCACCATACAAACACTCATACATTTGAACATTTTAATTTCATCGGGCGGCCTTTCTCCCAGCTTCCCTATTACTCTGCTTGAACAAACCTCGCGAACAGACCATTAATTCTCTCCATGTCTTCATCCTCCTCCTCCTATGGTTCTATGTTCCCCTCGTCTTCCTTTCCCTGCCTCATCACTCGACACCCAACGTTTCCCCAAAGGCTGACCGACCCACCCCGGCTTCAGAGTCTCTCGTATTCGTCTTGTTTATCTTTGCCATCTTTCAAGGCCCTAGACTCGTCTCTCATTCTTCTCAACATTTCCAAGCCTCCGTAAGCCTTCTACCTATCTACCTAACTACCTTTCTGTCTGTCAACCTATATCCCTGTTTCTTTGTTTTACTTATCAGTTCATCTCTCTATTCATTGATCTATTTCCCTTTCCATCTTTGTCTTTGTCTTACCTTTTCCTCATATCTATCCTTATTTTTATCCTTCTTCCTCTCCCTATTCTCTTATTCTTTCTTTATCATTATCTTCCATCTCTCCTTTTCCTTCTCCTTCCTCCCGATTATCCCTGCCTCATATCTATTCTTCCACTTACGTCTCTTTATTCCCTCTTCGTTTCCTCATATATACACTCGTGCTTTCTTACCAACCTTGTTTTTTGCCACACCATTTAATAGCGGCCCCTTTCTTCCTCCTATTTCATCTTATTCCTCCTCATTCTACTCGTCTGATCTCTCAAGAATCTCCACCCATCCTCCTCCTCCTCTTCCTCCTCCTCCCTAGTCTTCATCTACTTTCATATATCTTAGGCTTTCATCACGGCACACCTTTTTCAAAAACCAAAATTCCCTTTTTCTTAAAGAAACCCAGGCCTCGGATTCCTGAAGAACTCTTCCCTTACTCTTTTCTAAATGGAAACTCCTTGACTTTTTTAGTATAATTTTTTCCGTCAGGCACTTCTTGGCATAGATTAGACCTATTCATGATCATCTTTAGTGTTCTCCCCTCCTCTCCCACTCCCTGTTATCCTCTTCACTCTCTTTACTCTCCTTCCCTTCCCTTCCCTCCCCCTCTTTGCCTCTTCCCTCTCCTTCTAATCCGCTTCACCCTTATTCCGTTCTCCTTTCTTTCATTTTCATTTCCTTCTCTATTCTCGTTCTACGAGTCATACTTCCTTAATCTTCCGTTCATTACCTTTAACCTTTCTTTCATATTATACTTTCTCCAATTCTGTTCCCTAGTTGTTCTTTATTCATTTCTTTAATTACACCTACATTTACGTCTATTGCCCTTTCCAATTCGTCCTCTCTTCTCTCCCTTCCCCAACCTCTTTTCTTCTCTCTTTGCCCACTTCTTTTCCTCTTCATTCTCCTCCAACTACCTCCTTTCCTTCCCCCTGTCTTCCTTTTCCCTCCCCTCCCGTCCCCTTACCTTCCCTCTTTCCATTCCTCGTCATTTCAGTCGACCCACTCATCCGAGGAATTTGTTCATAATCTTTCTTGGTGTTTCCTTCTCATTATTCTCTGGGATTAGTCGGCTGTCATTGCCTCCGGAGGCGCTCTCCTCCTTTCTCTCCCTCACTTCCTCCTTTCCTATCTCTCAGCTTCTCTATCTCTCTCTTCTTCCCTCTCTCTTTTTCTTTCTCACCCCATATATTGCTATTCCCTCTATCTCATATTCCTTCTCTCTTTATCCTGGTTCCTTCCTTCTCACCCTCCCTTCCTCTCTCTCAACCTTTCTCACTGTTTCCTTTCCTATTCCTCTTGCCTTTCTCCCTTCCTTCCTACATTACCACTCCCTCCCTTCCCTACTTAATCTCCCACTTTCCTTCTCTCTCTCTCTCTCTCTCTCTCTCTCTCTCTCTCTCTCTCTCTCTCTCTCTCTCTCTCTCTCTCTCTCTCTCTCTCTCTCTCACCGTTCCTCTTCATCCCCCTTTCTCACTTCACTGCCTCTGTCCTCCTTCCTTCCTTCCTTCCTTCCTTCTTTTTCTCCCTTCCCTTCCTCCCTCCATTTATCTCTCTCCAACTCTTTCTTCCTCACTCACTTTCCTCTTTCCTTCTCTCCCTTTCTCTTCCTTTCTCTGTTCTTCTCTCACTCTCCATTTCTTCCCTACCTCCGTCTGAACAACATCTAATTTTCTTTCGCTATCTTTTTTATCATCTTCCTTACACCTTCCCAGATCATCTTCCCTTTTTCCCAGCCTTTCTTGCCTTCTTGCTTCGCCTTTCTCTCCTTGCGATATTTATTTTCGCCTTTTCTCGGGTTATGCCACGCGTTTTCTCAGACCTCCTTCGAACTTCCGTTGTTTCCATTTTCTGTCTCCATACTCCTTCTCCTCCTCCTCCTCCTCCTCCTCCTCCTCTTCCACCACCTCCTTCTCTCCTTCCCCTTACATCCTCTCCTTTCCTCCCTCGCTTTTTATTTCCTCTTATTTTATCATCTTATTCTCCATATTCTGTTAATACATTCCCCATTATGCATTTTGATCTCTTCTTCCTTATACTGGCATACTTCCCTCCCTCTTACCTATGCTTCCCACTTGTCCCAATTTTTTTTTCGTCCCTTCTTGCACTCCATTTTATATATCTTTTTTTCTGAAGAGATATTTTGTGATTTCATTTTGATACTCTGTTTATCACAAAATTTTCTTACAGGGATGCGGCATTTCCGAATTGCCTTTCTTTTTTCTTTATTATTATTTTTTAATTCTTTCTCCATAAAACGTACTGGCTCGCTTCCACAAGGAATGTTCACCGAGTAGCACGTATTTTCTTTTTTTTCTTTCCGATTTTTTTTTATTTTTTCGTTTTTTTCTTTTATCTATCATTTTTTTTTCTAAAACCACGCTTCCCTTTTCTTTCTTTCTTTTTTCTTTCATTATTTTGTTTTTCTTCAAGTTACTTTTTCTTCTTTATTCCATTTTTTGTTTTGTTTTCTTTTTTCTTTTTTCTCAACATGTTCACTCAGTGTGCGCCTTTTCTCTCTGTCTTGTCTCTTTAAAATTTTCTCTTTTGAGATTTTCTCTGAGATTTTCTCTTTGTCCCATTTTCTTTTGAGTTGCATGTTTTTCCTGGTTCCGTCCAAAGTCGAGCCTTATTTTCTCAAGGAGAAACTCCTCCTCTGTAATATTTTTCTTCTCAAGAGCCTTTTTTCTCTTACCTCTCGCGTCGTATTTCCTCCTTCGTTTTATTTTCTCATTAACTTCTTCGTTACTCATACCACAATTTCTCCTCCACTGCCAAATTTCGCCACTACGCTTCTCTTTTCTCTTTTACTTCACATCTCTTCCTCATTTTATTTTCTCACACAGCGCAGGTAATATCGTTATATTTTATCATTCACGGTATATTCCTACGCCCTATACCTTTTACGTTATGGAATGTTTTTTACTGATTCTTGTTATTTCTCTTTGGTGTGGTATTTTATCTTCATCAGCGATATTCTCCCTCAGACTTATTCACACCTCAATTTTCTCTCTTCCTCACCCTTTACTCAAAATTCTACCCTCATTTCCATCCCTACACCCTTTTCCCTTTCTCTTCCCTTACCTCTACCTCTCTCCTCATCCTCTCCAACATTCGTATCTCCCTCTGTACCTCCCTCCCTCACTCCCTCCGTCTCTCTCCTCCCTCTTTCTCCCTCCCCACCGTCCCTTCATCGCCCCCTTGTTGTCACACGCCATCGCTCCACTTCTCCTTTTTCTCTTTTTGTATCTTTTCCCAACCGACATTTCATTTCTCTTCGATTTAGCTCTCGCTTTTTTTATTTTTTATTTACTTTTATTCTATCTTATTTCTTTTTGGGTCCTTCTCCTGGGCCTCGCCTCCTGTTTCTCTTACGAGAATTGGTCGTGGTCGGATTCTGAGTTTGAGTCTTCTGTTCTTCCTTCTCCTTTCACCTTTCATTTCCTCCTTCCTTCCTCTCATCCTTTTCCTTCTCCTACTCTTCCTTCTCCTCCTCTTTCTTGTCTTCTCTTTCTTGTACTCTTCCTTGTCCTCCTCTTCCTTTTCCTCCTCTTCCTTGCCCTCTTCTTCCTTGTCCTCCTCTTCCTTGACCACCTCTTCCTTTTCCTCTTCTTCTTTGTCCTCCTCTTCCTTGCCCTCTTCTTCCTTGTCCTCCTCTTCCTTATCCTCTCCTTCCTTGTCTTCCTCTTCCTTGACCCCCTCTTCCTTGTCCTCCTCTTCCTTGTCCTCCCCTTCTTCCTCGTCCTCTTTCACCTTCTCTATTTTCCACTTCTCTTACCTTTCGACTCCTCTCGATTTGAACTATCTGTTTCTAGGTCGAATTTCCCAATATTCTCTTGCCATTTTTTCTGAAAGTTTATTCTTTCCCCACCTCTTTTCCCTTTCTCCCATCCTCACTTTCATTTTCTTACTCTTTTCATTCTCCTACTCGTACCTCTCTCACTGTCACACTTGTTTATACTTTAACAAATAATACGTGCGTGCGTGCGTGCGTGTGTGTGTGTGTGTGTGTGTGTGTGTGTGTGTGTGTGTGTGTGTGTGTGTGTGTGTGTGTGTGTGTGTGTGTGTGTGTGTGTGTGCGTATGTGAGTGTGTGTATGTATGTGTGCGTGTGTGTGTCTATACGAGTATATATATGGACATATGTGTTGAATTGGACTGAACATCTCTTGAAATAGAATCAGTCTTTATGGATTCAGTCTTTCCATTTGTGGATCTTCCTAAGTAGGGCAATATGAAAATCACCGTTGTTCGTTGTTATTTAGAGTAATGTTAAGTCCAGAATTATTCACCAAATAGTACAATACATACAAAATTAGACACAAGAAAATTCACAACGACATTGAAGATTTCAGGTTGGTAGCTACGCACTCTAATCGTCGTCGGGTTTCTGTCCTTGGTGTTCCGTGGATTGTTTTCTCGGGACGAGATCACATGCCCACACAATGAAGAACCAAAAAGGCTGTATATCCATGGCTGGAGCATTTTGTTCTGTATAAAAGAACTCTAGGATTTCATAATGATAGCTGTCAAGGATTTCTTTGTCTTTAACAAGGATCTGTGTTATCCGAGAGGTATTACGTTTCCCATCAGAAACTTATCTTTGGGCATCAGTGTGTAGGCGGCAGATTATCTGGAAGTTTCGTTGCTATTTCTGTATAGAAAACGGGCTGAAGCTTGCAGTCTATGTAGACGGCCTGACATTTCTTGAGCGTGTGGGATCCCGTGTCAAGCTATTTCTGGGTTTGGACGTTTCGACATTCTTGTCGGCTTGTCTCCCGAGTCATTTGCTCGTCTTCTTTGGTCAATGAGTTCTCTTGAAATTCTTTTGTTAATTTGGTAAATTGTACTCGTAAAAATTGTGCAACAAAGAACAATCGCTGGGTTGTTTCTCAATACGGAATGTGTCATGTTTTAGGTAATATGTTCATATTTCTGATGAAGGAATGTTTACACATCTTTGCTAGCAAAGCCGTAGTTGACCAAGAATTGCTGCAAGAGTTGGAATTCTAAACTCAACATACCTCTCCCACCAAGTGGGAAGTGAGAAACCCGTGGTAGGGCAAGCCCTGTCAATTGCGGCAAGCTTTTTTTTTTTTTTTTTTTTTTTTTTAGGCCAATGTTTGGGTTTGAAGCACGCAGCGGGTCCCGGAAATCGAACTCACAACCACTTGCTCGCGAGTTCAAGACGGTATCCACTGGGCTCCCGAGCTACTGATGGGAAAGAAGTCATGCGGAATAACGTGTATACACTCTGTTTACATTCGAACGGAAGACATTTTCTTGTCGGCTGCAGGGCATTCTTCTTCAGTGTTAAACCTCTGTTTTCCTTTGTGGTTCTAACGTAGACGGTGTTGACAAACGTATTCTTATCGAATTTTGTGAAGAAATCGAAATAGTGACAGCGAACCGTCAGCACAAAATTCTTATGTAAAGTGAAAGCCAGCGACCAGCAACGTTTACAATGGCTACACGAGGCAGAGGAGGTCGAAGTGTTGGCAGTTCGAACCCTGCCACCAGCGAGCTGGACCAAGGGGATGGCTAATCAAATGCCACGCAACGAATTCCTACATAAGGGGCACCGTTCTCGCCTCCTGGTGGGGTGGGGGGTGGTATGGGGGGAGTTTCGTGACGTTAAACCGAATCATCAACACGGGGTGGGGGTGGGGGGGGGGCAGTCACTGACTCTCTATGTTATCTGTCATAAGGGACGAGTCTGGATGGCGTTGGCTGGGCTGGGGAGCAAGAGAGAGAGATGAATTGATCCCCAGCATCAGATGCCCCGCTCCGAGAACTGGAGGGATTGTTGCCTTGGCGATAGATAGATAAATAGGTAAACCAACAGACACTGAAGGTGAGAGGGGAAAAAGGAAAGTCAGAAAGGGATTGGAGAAGGAGGAGGAGGAGGAGGAGGAGGAGGAGGAGGAAGAAGAAGAGAAGAAGGAGGAGGAAGACGAGGAGGAGGAGATGGAAGAGAAGAAGAAGAAGAAAAAGAGGAGGAGGGGGAGAGGAGGAGGAGACGGAGAAGGAGGAGGAGGAGGAGGACGAGGAGGAGAAGGAAGAGAAGAAGAGGAAGAAGAAGAAGGAGGAGGAGGAGGAGAAGACGGAGAAGGAGGAGGAGGAGAAGGAGGAAGAGGAGGAAGAGAAGGTGGAGGAGGAGGAGGCGGGGGAAGAGGTGAAGTAGGAGTAGGAGGACCAGGCGGAAGGAGAGGAGGAGGTGAAGGAGAGGGAAAGGGAGAAGGATAAGGAGGAAGAGACGAAGAGAGAGGAGGAGAAAAAGAAGAAGGATAAGGAGGAGGAAATGTACTTCTCTGACAAGATATACTGATTAGTTAAAAACTTTCCTTTGTCCCTATTATTCTTTGTTTCTGTATATCTATATCATTTTCTTTCTCTCTTCACTAAGTATTGACCATTTTCTTCTCTCTTTTCTATTCTCTTTTCCTTTCTTGTTTCTCCTTTTTTACTCCCATTCTCTATTTCCATCTCCTTTTTTCTTGATTTGCTCTCTTTCTTCTTCTTCTTCCTCTTTCTTGTTCTCTCTTTCTTCTGTTCTCTCTCACCTTCTCTTTCACTCGTGTCCTCTCTCTATTTCTCACCTCTTTCCCCATTTCTTCTCATTTTCTCTGTCATATTATTCTATCGTCTCATTTCTCTTTCCTTTTCCCTTTCTTCCTCACTCTCCCTTTATATCTCTCTATCCTTTCTCTCTCTATCTCTTTCTGTCTTCCTCTCCATTACTCTCTCTCCATTTCTCCTTTCATCATCTTACCTCTCTCCCTCCCACTCCCCCCCTCTCTCTCTCTCTCTCTATCTTTCTCTCTTTCTCTCTTTCTCTCTTTCTCTCTCAATGGCCCTTTTTTCCCTCCTCGTGTTATCGCATTTTCGTCTCATTTCTCTTAACTTCTTCTTCGACATTTTTTCGTTACTAGTTCGAGCCTTGGCAGTAGTGCTTCCTCTCCCTCCACTTCCTCCTTCTCCTTCTCCTTCTCCTTCTCCTCCTCCTCCTCCTCCTCCTCCTCCTCCTCCTCCTCTTCCTCCTCCTCCTCCTCCTCCTCCTCCTCCTCCTCCTCCTCTTCCTGGGGCAATGCCACTTCAAGGGCACCTTCCTCTTTCTTCTCCTCCCCCATCCCTCCTCCTTACCCTCCCCCTCACCTCCCTCTTCTTTTCTTTATTCTTCTTTTGCCTTCTTCCTTCTTTTTCCATTTATTTTTTCTTTCTTTGCTTTCTTCTTCTTATCTTCTTCTTCTCCTCTGTGTTTTGTCTCGTTCTTACTCGTCTGTTTCTTTTCTTTCTTTTCCATTTTCCATCTTTCTTGTTTTTCTTCCTTTGATTTTTCTTTCTTTCATTTCTTCTTCTTCTCTTTCTTCTTCTCCTCTTTGTTCTTTTCTTCACAATCTTATTCATCTATTTCCTCTTGTCCATCTCTTCTATTTTTCTAGTCTTTCTTCAGCTCGTCTTGCTTTTATTTCGTCTTTTTTTTTCCTTTCTTATCTTTCCTCCTTTTCCTTTTTCTCATTTTAGCTCTTCTTTTAATTTTTCTTCTCTTTCATTTGTTTAACTCTCTTTTTTCATAGACCATTTTCTTTTCTTTTTTTCTTTTCCTTCCTATTTCATCTTAATTTTTCTTCTATTTTCTTATTTTTTATTTTTTATTCTACTTCCGTTTTCTACTTTGTGTAGCCATTCCTTTCCTTCCTCCTTCCTCAATTTTCTATCTATTCTTCTAGTGCTTCCTTCTTTGATGCTCTTGTTCTTTCTCCTCCTCCTCCTCCTCCTCTTTTTCCTCATTTTCCTCCTTCTCCTCCTCCTCCTCCTCCTACTCCTCCTCCTACTCCTATTCCTCATTTTCCTTCTCCTTCTTCTCCTTTCCTCCTCCTCCTAATCCTCCTCTTTCTCCTCCTCCTCCTCCTCCTCCTCCTTCTCCTCCTCCTTCTCCTCCTCATTCTCCTCCTCCTCCTCCTCATTCTCCTCCTCCTCCTCCTTTTCCTTCTCCTCCTTCTCCTTCTCCTTCTCCTCCTCCTTCTCCTTCTCTTCTTTCTCCTTCTCTTCCTTCTCCTCCCTCTTCTTCTCCTCCTCCTCCTTCTCCTCTTCCTTCTCTTTCTCCTCCCATTCTCCTCCTCCTCCTCCTTCTCCTCCTTCTGCTCCTCTTTCTTCTCCCTCTCCTTTCACCTCCTCCTCCTCCTCCTCCCCTTCTCCTCCTCCACCTTCTCCTCCTCCTACTCCCCTTTCTCTTCCTCCTCTTTCTCATCCTTCCCGTATTCGTCCATATCCCTGTCTTAATGTTCCTATATTTCCTCTTCTTATATTCATTCCCTTCCACTTCCCCTTTGTCCTATTTTTTCACTGTTTTCTTGATTGTTTTCTTTATACACCTACTCCTCGTATTCTTTTCCTCCTTTACCTTCTTATCCTCTTCCTCATCCTGTTTCTTCTCTTTCTCTTTCTCCTTGTTAGTCCCCTATCCTTTTTGTTCCTTATTCTCCTGTTTATTTTTGTCCTCTTCCTCTCTTCTTCCTGTGATTCTCTCTGTCGTTTTACGCCTTCCTCTCCTCCCCTTTTTCCTTACTCATTTCTATATCGTCCTTTCGTTCCTCTATTGGTAGCAGTGATGGTAGTGTTAGTGTTGGTGTTAGTTGCGGTGGTAATAGAGGTGGAAGCGGTGATGGTGGTTGTGGTTAGAATGGTGGTGACAGAGGTGATGGTAGTAGGGGTGGTAGTATGAGGATTAGTGGTAGTGGTGATGTTGGTAATTGTTATGGTGGTGGTTGAAATGAAAGTGGAGGTTTGGGGTATGGTAACGGTGGAGGTGGTAGTAATATCTCCTCCTCCTTCTCCTTCTCCTTCTCCTTCTCTTCCTTCTCCTCCTTCTTCTACTCCTCCTCCTCCTTCTCTTTCTCCTCCCATTCTCCTTCTCCTCCTCCTCCTTCTCCTCCTTTTGTTCCTCTTCCTCCTCCTCCTCCTTCTCCTCCTCTTCCTCCTCCCCTTCTCCTTTTACTCCTCATGGACCTCAAGGGAGACTCTACGTGAAAGGTCTTAGTTGGGAAGGGTAGGGAGGGGAGGATGACGTAGAAGTGACTTTCCCTGTCCATTGCTAGTGGTCACTAAATCACACGGACAGATAGGAGGTCGGGGTGGGGGGGAAGTAAAAGGAGGGCATTGGGAAGGGAGGGAACAAGGGAGATTTAGGGAGAAGAGGAGAATTCCGTAAAGGGGGGAAATGTAAACAATGTCAACGTAAACGTAAGAAGACGGGCCGCTGTGGCGCAATGGTTTACCCTCCACTTTACACTTGTTGGCCCAGCTACTACCTGTGACTTCCACCTGACCTGGCAGTCCAACCACACGGAGCAAAAGCGCCTCCTTAGAAAAGCTCTTCAAAGGAAATAAAGGCAATTGGGAAATGAAAACAGAAAGAAAAAAATATATATCTGAAGGAGGAAGTAGGTCACTTGGATATTTGGAGCCAAAGAAAATTATAGAAGGTACGTTAACAAAAGAAGAACGAGGAAAGGCGCAGGAAGCGATTATGCGAAAGGAGAATAAGGGAGAGAGAGGACGAGGGTAGAAGAAAAGGAGATAAATACGATTAAAACAAAAACATGGAACCAGGACGCGAAGGACAGAGGGAGAGAAGTCTCCAAACGGCAACAACATGAAAGAAGACGTGACAAAGGAGGGTGTATTAGATGAAATGCCAACAAAAGCATTGGAAGAAGAGAAAAGGAAGAGACGGAAGAGAGGGAGAGCAGAATGAGAAAGACGATAAAGTGTTAGAGGAGGTGAAGGAGGAGGTGGAGGAACAGGAACAGGAAGAAGAGGAAGAGGAGGATTGGGAGGAGAACAATGAAAAAATAAAGACAAAATGGCGAGGAGGACGGGGAAAAGGAGATAGGAACAAGCGAAAGGAATCAAAAGGAGACAGATCGCGAAGAGGGGGAGGATGAAACAAACGCCAAGAAGAAGAGGGTGGGAGGAGGCGAAGGGAGGAGAAAGGGGGAAGGAGGGGGAGTAGAAAGCAGAGAAGGGGAATCATTCAAAGGACAGAGGACAGGGTAAGGGTGAAACAAAAGACATAAATAGGCAAAAGAACAGACACTGAAAGTGAGAGAGAGAATAAAAAATGAAAGTCAGAACCATTAAAAAGGGATTGGAGGAGGAGGCGAAACAGAAGGCAGAGGAGGAGTCGGGGTAGGAAAAAGAGGAGGAATAGGGGGGAAGGAGAAGGAAAAGGAGGAAGAAAGGGAAAAAGAGGAAGAGAGAAAGAAGGAGGAAGAGAAGAAGAAGGAGGATGAGGAAGAAAATGTAAGGAGGAGGGGAGGAGGAAGAGGGGAAGAGGAGGAAGAGGAAACAGGGAGGAAGAGGGAAAGAGGAGGAAGAGAGGAGGAAGAGGAAGAAGGGAGGAGGAATGTGAGAGTAGAAGGGAGGAGAAGGAGGAGGGGAGGAGGATGAGGGGAGGATGAGGAGGAAAAGGATTAGGATGAGAAGGATGAGAAGTAGGAGGATGAGGATGAGTAGGAAGAGGGGAGACCCAGTGGACGAGAATTGAAGGGTAACAAGAAAAGGAAAGAAGAGTAGAATCTGTGGAGGTGGCAGTGGATATAGTAATGTGGAAGAGAAAGTGGAAGTGGAAGAGGAAGAAGCAGTGCTGGTAGTGGTTATAGTGGTGGTAGTGATGATGACAGTGATGGTGGAGGTGGTGGTAGTGGTATTGTGGTGCCTAGGGTGATGACGCCATCAGCAACGTCAACAACAGAAGCACTGATGAATAGAGCAAGGACGCGATATAACAGTGACAGACAATAACAGAAGGGCTTCGGTTGTCGACGGAGGCGCTGAAGCGGAGGGAAGACGAGGACCTCTCGAGAAAGGAGATTAAGGGGGCACAAACAAATCGAGAAAGGACACCGAAGGAGAACAGGATAAAATAAAACTAAGACAAAGAAGCAATGATTATATCATTAGATGTGGTTTCATGGCAAGTGAGTAGCTGCGGACAGATAAGCCTGATACATGGAGCACATCGTTTGGTTGATTGCCGCAGACATGTGGCATCTTTAACGTGCTTAAGTGCTCCGCACTAGCATTACTGCGAGGCAAACGACCAAGTCTTTTGAATGTGCATTTTTATTTGTTTTTGGATTATTGAATATGTTTATACGGAATATTATATACGCAGCATACCTCGCCACGGGGTACCAGGCTTATATGCATAAACTGCACAGCCATGTTTAGAAATCCCTGAGTCAGTTCTAGCGGAGGGTGTTGTGGACGTTCTATTACTGAGCAGTATTTAATCAAGAGAGAATACCCCTGCAACCCAGACACTAAGGGTAGTATTCTTGAATAGTGCTGTGATGTGGTTCTCTTACCTCACTAGCCCATGTAGTTAAATGTATACATATCCAACAAACTACTAAATTCATGGGATAATGTACCCTTCAGGCAGAGATTACACTGATTTTTTATTATCGGACGTCACGTCTTTAGGTAATGGTGTAGGCTTTCAGCATGCGATTCTGAGAACAATAATGCGTGTTCTGTGCCGAACTCCTCGTCTCTTTGGTTAGTGTTACGTCGTCCCCTTAGGGTAGAACGAAGCCAGTAAACCCAACCAGAAAAGGCTAGATGACAGCACTGCAGGTAACTACCCAGAATATAACACCACAACACATTATGGAAGACTGTATTGTACACAATCATACACACCACCAGCACAATATACACTCTATTAAGGATTTGTGTGGAAAATCCCATTACCAGCCGTGGCGATCCTCAGAGAGACGGGACTGCTCGGCCAGACAATATAGGGAATAATAGCAACAACGACAACCAGAAGTACCACGGTGATTTATGGTCGCTCTTGTACAGCTTTTACCCTTTTGATCCTGAAAGGATTGTTGGAACCTGCTTCTGGCTACCCGGCGGGTGGTTCTAATCAGCTTAGAGGAATCCATAAGACGGAAAATTGACGAGACTTTCGAAAATCAGTCCCGATAAAATCTTTTGATTTTGGCGGGATTCTCAGGATTATGGTCTCACTACCGTCAAGAATGTTATCTATTTAAGTTTTCTAACAAATCTTTCAGTTTTGAATAAAAATACTACGTAAAACAAGATTGCTGGACCTACTTAAACCATAATGTCCATACATTCTATTTATTTATTTACTTGTCTAATACCTGGCAAATGGTGGGTCAAACTGACCAAATGTAATAACAAGAGGGAGTTTTTACAATTAATGCCAAAAAGAATACTTGCAGGAAGGAGTGTCCATAAGGAACAAAAGTACTCATATAGCGACAACCAAGCGAAACCTATCTATAACTACCTTTGAATGAAAAGGAAACAATTATTTTTTTCTAACAGCAATTCTGCAGAGAAGAAGACAATATGCCCTTCAAAACAAATAGATACAGATGAAAGAAGCGTTGAAAATATTCTAAGAACATTTTTTTTTTCTGGAGACAAAGCGAAGGCTCAGTAAGAAGAGGGATTTAAAGAGTGACAGATACCAGATCGGGTCTGTAGGAGGGTAAGCCGAAGGGGACACCCGGCCCAGACGGATCAGGATTTGCGAAAGGAGACCAACAGGAAGGGCCTTCTTTGCAAGAGCAGCATCATGTTCACCCTCTGGAACACGAAATAGGCAATAGGCAAGGACTGGTCTACAAACAGAGTGGTTAATGGATGGAGTTGACTCAGTAACTATGTAGTGAGCTCTGAAAAAATGGTTATTTTAAGAGAATATTAGACAAATTAATGGACAGGGATGAAAGGTAGTAAGGGTCATGGAACTGCCTAGCGTAGGCCTTATGGTCTCTTGGAGTCTCCTTCGTTC
>NW_027467712.1:2696352-2711352 GCF_046742065.1 Oratosquilla oratoria
ACGCGCGCGCACACACACACACAAACATACACACACACACACACACACACACACACACACACACACACACACACACACACACACACACACACACACACACACACACACACACACACACACACACACACACACACACATACACACACACACACACACACACACACGCACGCGCACATGCACACACACACACACACACACACACACACACACACACACACACACACACACACACACACACACACACACACACACACACACATAAAGAGGGCTTTTGACAAAGTACCACATAAAAAGTTAATAAGAAAAATTGAAATAATAGGAGGAATATAAGGTAAGCAACTGAAATGGATGAAGGATTTCTTAAGTGGGAGGAAGATGAGAGTGGTACTTAGAGACAAAAATTCGATCTGGGAAGATGTGATAAGTGGCGTTCCGCAAGGCTCTGTATTGGCTCCTTTAATGTTTGCCCTATATATAAATGATATGAATGAAGGAGTGAAGTGTTACATGAACTTCTTTGCTGACGATGCCAAATTACTCAAGAGAGTAAGCACCGAAGATGATTGCAGATCGCTACAAGAAGGCCTGGACAAAATATGGGAATGGAGTCAGAGGTGTGAAAGGAACTTTAACATTAAGAAATGTAGTATAATGGAATCTGGAAAACGCAAAAATAGAATATCGGGTCAATATAAATTTGATAGCAAGGAAATAAAAAAAAAGTCGACTCAGAAAGGGATCTCGGAGTGATTATCTCAAGTGATTTGACGCCTGATAAACATGTCAATAACTTAGTTGGAGAGACTTTTAACTTATTAAGATCAACGAAAGTGGTCTTCGACTACATGTATGAAGAAATGGTAAATAAAATAGTGGTTGCACTAGTACGACCTAATCTAAAATATGCTGCAACACTATGGGCACCTACCACAAAAAAAAAAAACATATAAAAATTACAAAGAATTCAAAGAGCAGCGACAAAAATGGCACATACACTATCAAATTTGACATACGAATAAAGATTGGAGAAATTACATCTATCAACACAGGAACAAAGAAGAGAAAGAGGTGACTTATTGACCATTTACAGAATTATAATAGGGATGGAAATTCTTGATACAGGCGACCTATTAAAATGGGACAGAAGAGAAACAAGATAACACGAAAAGAAGCTAAAGAAGGACAGTTAAAGAAGAGATTTGAAAAAGAATAACTTCCCACATGCAATGATTGATGTCTGGAACAAACTAAACAGAGAAACAATGAGTGCCAAAACTACACAAGATTTTAAGAATAAACTGGATGCGAAAAGATACGAAAACGGGTCACTACGAGCATAGCTCTCATCCAGTAAAATATAACTAGATAAATACACACACAAACACACACACACACACACACACACACACACACACACACACACACACACACACACACACACACACACACACACACACACACACACACACACACACACACACACACACGCACGCACACGCACACACACACACATACACACACACGCGCACGCACACACACACGCACGCACACACACACGGATACACACACACGCACACGAACATATACGTACTCATACCAAGACTAAAAGAATACATCGATGTACCTAGCGTGAAGTAAAATGGTAACACACATGATAACTCGATCAAGTAGTACAAGCAAAGCAAAAATTGCACCAAAAATCACTTGCTCATGCAAAGAAAATAGTGTAAACAAACACATCGATGCAGAAATCCTCCTGAATCAGATATAGAATTTGCACATATATGCATGGAAACATGGAGACAATCTAAATGTGCATGGTTTTATTCAAAGCCTGGCACGTGTGGAACTCATTTTAGTTTTGTCCAGATTTATTCATTCGTTAATCCATTGCAAAATATTTAGAATAATATCTTATGGGAAATGTGTCCTCGACAAATGGACCTTCACGCGTTGTCATAAAAAATATAGAAAATGTATCTGGACTCAAGTTTAAATCTTAAATATCAACGAAAAAAAACATTCACTAAAGATCGGTACATTCTGCAAAATGAATGTTCATGTAGCCTTCAAGTTTTCAACGGTGAAACATAGCACACACATACCGTAGACTATTTCCCCCACTGTCCAGTACGTATTGATTTCTGTACCAATCCATCTTCAGAGATATGTGTAGTATTGTGAACACACGAGCCTAAGCTATGACATATCAGAATTATGTGAATATACCGTTGTTGCTGCATTTATACAATTTTGTTTGCAAAAATAGAAATATAACAAATATTGATACCATACTCGTATGCAGGATGGCATATGAGTACTAACAAATATAATATATATGTATGTATATATATATATATATATATATATATATATATATATATATATATATACATATATATACACATATTTATTATGTGTGTGTATATTATATATATATATATATATATATATATATATATATATGAGAGAAATTCGCTAGTAACAGCGACATCAATCCGATAATTTTTATTATAGTCGCATGCAGGATTCGAACCCACTGCTATCAGCTACCCGTAAGATCACCTTCACAGAGCCTTAGCACACTGCACCAACAGACACTTAAAAGCCTTGAAACCTGGAATCGAACTGATTCCCGAGGATATGAAAGATCACTAATCTGCGACCCCAATTCCTGTTTTACACAAGGCCCAAGTGCACCAGTTGGCAAGGGGTAAGGTTCGGAACAAATCTCTTTCACGATTTTCGTCATTGTAACTATGAGGGAAATTCGCTAGTAACAGCGACACCAATCCGATAAAATTATGACAGTCGCATGCAGAACTCGAACCCACTGCTATCGGCCACCCGTAAGATCACCTTCACAGAGCCTTATCCCACTAAGGTGATCTTACGGGTGGCTGATAGCAGTGGGTTCGAGTCCTGCATGCGACTGTCATAAAAATTATCGTATAGTGTATAGCATCATATAGATACAGGTATAAGATAAAGTGTAGTGTTCCAGTAATTTAGAATCAAAACAGAAGTCTGCTACTGTACTCCAAAGATAGGAGTAATAGTATAAGGTAAGCAGAGTAAGCTTCTTATATTTAGCTTATTTAGTGACTGCTTTTATTTCTTTTGTTGATTTATATTTTCTCTTTGTTGTTTGTATTGCCGGAGGAGGAGCGGAATGGATTGTGAAGGTTATGTGAACATGGAGGACCGTCTCAGGATGTGTTAGGAGGAGATTCATGTTTGCAAGAGTGCGCTCTGGGAGAAGAGTGAATCATCCCCATAACCCATAGAGCGTTCCACATCTTCCACTTCTGCCACTGCCGTGAGCGAGTGGCGCTCCCTGAGATCCCGTGTGTCGAGCCCGCGTTCGGTAAGCGGGTGCCCTGTGAAGCAACCACTAGCTCTAGCCAATCGTTTTGCTCTGTTGGAAGATGAGGTGTCTGGAAAATCAAGAATTCTTGGTGGTGAGGGACTTCATGGTGCGAGACTATGAAGACATCCTGCAGCGGAAGACTAAACGACGTTGCAAGCTTGTATGTCAACCTGGCCATGGGATCGCCAATTGTACCCAGACCATTAGGGAGTAAATGCGGACGAATACGGTTACGGGTGTTTAACAGGAAGTAACGAAGTGGGTAGGGTGAGATCAGAGGAACTTGTTTGAAACTACAATGTCCTCGTTCAAGAGATGAAGGAACGTGGGAGCCGTTACGTAGTCTGTAGGATCTTTCCGAGGATCTACGCTGGCTTGTGTTGGAACAGTAGAGCCATAGGGATCAATGAGAGGATATCATAATTGTGCACGCAACTGGGGTACCATTTTCTTGATGTTTGGTATCTCGTTTCGATGCATCATGACCTTTATGCTTCTGATGGGATCCACCTTACTCGCAGAGGCAAAGATGTTATTACAAGTCTCATTATGATTTTTTTAATGAACTAGTAGTTTATGAGGGTAGAAACCTAAAGGTAAGGGAAAATAGAATATATTGGGGATAACAGAATAGGGTGTAGTAACAAAGTAGAGCAATATGTCAGTGTAGGACAAAATATAATTTTAGGATATGATGTCAGTAGAGGACAAAATATAATTTTAGGATATAATGTCAGTCAAGGACAAAATATTATTTTAGGATTTAATGTCAATGGACAAAATATCATGATCGGATGTAACAATAGTGGAGGACAAAATATCACGGTAGGATATAATGTCAGTGGAGGACAGAATAACATTTTAGGAAGTAATGCCGGACAGAATGCCAATGGACGACGAATGACCGATGTGGGATACGGTGACGGAGAGGGGCAAGGTGTACATGAGAGATCGGATGACCGTGAGGGACCAGATGAGGCACTGATAGGTTTGATAGAAATGCTTTCGCAGGGTTCACCAGAGACAATAGCAATATGTATAGAGGGATATATACGGAAAGAGAACCCAGTTTTCAAAATATAATAAGAAATAGGGAAATCAATGAGTTGTTAGATAAAATAATCGAACTCAAAAGTGAATGCAAAAGTATATATAAAGAAGTAGGGAAATAGATAGGTTGATAATGGGTTGAATATGGAACTGAATAGGATAAAGGGAGAAAATAAAAGATTGAAAAACGAAGATATGAATAGGAATGAGGCATTAAAGAATGAGATGAATGGTCAAATGCAGGCAGTGACTGAGAAAGTGGAAGAAAAGATCAAAGAAAATGACTTCCAAGAAATAAAGAAACAGTGGAGGGTGGAACAGGAAAGTCAAAAATGATCTTTTAAAGAAATAGTGGAACAGCAAGTCAGGGAAAATGCTAAGGAAATTGTAATTCAAGTGATTAAAGAGAAAGTAATTTGGTTAGGGATACTTTGGAAAAAAGATGCATTGTAATCCATGGTATTAAATAAAAGGATGATGTTCCTATGTACCAGAGAGAAAAAGAGGGAAAAAAATCGCTAAAGAAATTCTGAAAGAGATTCAAGAAGAGACTTAAATGTGACAAAGTTAACAGAAGGAAAATCAACATAGAATAATTATGATAAAAGTAGAAAGCAACCACATGAAAAGTAGAACATTTGTAGTAGTGTATGTACCCCCAAAAGACAGTCCTGAACAGAACGCGATCATTCCAAATTGTTGGAAAATACTAAGCATGAGCTCAGTGATATACTAACATAAGGAGGAAATACAGTAATTATGGGTGATTTTAACTCAAAAGAAATATGTTGGGAAGAAATGACAGTAAAGGGTGGAGAAGACATGGGGCAGTTTGCTACTCGATATGACCATCAAATACACAATAATTCAGTGGATAAAGAAAAATACCAAATACAGAAACATTGAGGAACCTTTGAGACTGGATTTAATACCTACGTCAGAACCTGAAATTGTAGACAGAATAGCTTACAAAACACCAATAGGAAAGAGTGACCATGTACTAATAGAATTCGAATCAAAAGAGGAAATACACCTAAGAAGAAATGAGAAACATAGAACAGAAAGAACAATGTACAACAAAACGAATTTTGAGAAACTTGAAAAATTCTTTCGTAACGCAAACTGGGGAAAAATTCCTAAAGGAAGAAACAAGGATGGAAGAGAAATGGAATATACTAAAAGAAATTTATAATGAGGGAGTGAACAAATATGTACCACAACAAAAACAAGAAAGAGCATACATAAAGAACTGGTACAACAAAAATGTAGTGAAGTTAAGGATAAAAGAGACAAAGCCTGGAAAAATGGAAAAAGAAGAAGAATAAGAAACGAGTAAATGATAAATATACATCAAACTAAGAAATGATTATATAGAAATACGCAAAGAAGAAAAGAGAAATTATGAAAAAGAAATAATAGAAAAGTACAGGGGACAACCTAAACTATTTTACAGATATGTAAATGGTAAACTAAAAAACAAACAAGAAATAGAAAAGATGAGCCAAGGAAGCCATGAATATACAGAAGAACAAGAAATGGCAGAAATTATGAGCAATCATTTCAAATCGGTATTCACAATTGAGAACTCACCTAACTGTGAGGGAATAGAGAGACAGAAATCCCCCATTGAAGGAAATAACTGTAACAAAAAAGGAAATCAGCGACCAAATAAAAAGCCTTGATGTTAGAAAATCGCATGGTCCAGATGGAATTACTAATTGGATACTGAAAGAATGCGTAGAGGAGTTAACACATAAAATATACACTATAATCAAATGCTCGCTCAAAGAAGGAAAGATACCACAAGACTGGAAAAATGCAAATATTGTACCAATATATAAAGGAGGAAACAAGGAAAATCCAATTAACTACAGACCAGTCTCCCTAACAAGCACAATAGAAAAAATAAAGTGAAAAAGTGATAAAAAGTAGATGGGTAAACAGCTAGAAGAATAAACTATATTGAACCCAGATCAATTTGGATTTAGACAAGGAAGATTATGTACAAGAAACCTGATCTTCTATGCGAGGTTAATAGATATAATACAAAAGAGAGATGGATGGGCAGACTGTGCCTATCTAGACATACAAAGAGCATTTGATAAGATACCACATAAGAAATTAATAAGAAAAATAGGATAAATAGGTGGCATCAGATGTAAATTATCAGAATGTATGGAGGACTTCCTGACTGAGAAAAAATGAGGGTAGTAATTAGAGACAAATACTCGAAGTGGGAAGAAATGATAAGTGGTGTCTCACAGGGGTCGGTGCTGGCTCCAATCATGTTTACCATATATATAAATGACATGGATGGAGGAGTTGAGTGTTATATGAATTTCTTCGCAGATGACGCAAAAATACTAAAGAGAGCAAGAAGAGAAGAGAAGTGTGATTCATTACAATCAGACCTGGACAAAATCTGGAATTGGACTCAAAAGTGGGATGTGAACTTCAATATCAAGAAATGTAGTATAATGGAGTTTGGAAAAAGTAAAAACAAAATTTAAAAAAATTATAAAATTGGTGAAGAAGAAAAAAAAGTGTACTCGGAGAGAGACCTTGGAGTAATAATAAGCAAAGACATGATATCGGATAAACATATCAACAAAATAGTCCAAGAAACCTTCAACCTATTAGACCAAAACTGGAATACGCAGCGACACTATGGACACCCAGTACTAAAAAGAATATAAGGAAATTATAAAGAATAGAGAGAGAGCAACGGCAAAATTGGCACCAGTTCTTTTCAAATTAACATACGAACAAATATTATCCAAATTGGAGCTACCAGCACTAGAGCAGAAAAGAGAAAGAGGTGATGTACTGACTATCCATAGAATCATGAAAGGAATGGGAATCCGTGATAGGAACGATTGACTAAAAAATGACAATGGAAAAAATAGGTCATGAAAAGAAACTCAAAAAGGATAACTATAGAAAAGATCTGAAAAAAAAAGCTTCCCACACAAAGTGCTGGATATCTAGAATAACTTAGAAAAAGAAACAGTGTGTGCAAATACTATTCAAGATTTTAAGAAAAAACTTGATACTAAAAGATACAAAGCGGGTCACCACCCTTCCCGTATGATATAACTAGGTAAACTCACACACACACACACACACACACACACACACACACACACACACACACACACACACACACACACACACACACATATATATATATATATATATATATATATATATATATATATATACAAGTCAAATTGAATTATCCGTCGTTATAACTACATGCAGATCAAAAGCCTTTGTTGAAAAGTTGGGAAAATTTTGAAGTGTTCCAGGTTGCAAAATGCTTTTTTTTATAATCTTTTTAATATCCTGACCGATTTGCAGGGTCGCGTGTGTCCAGGCTTACATCGTTTAATCAAGCTGCGTCCGGTTGATTTTATTTATACGATGCCACAGGGATTAGAGAAAAATCAATTCTTTGAAGTAGTAAACCATTTTAACCCTATTGTCATTGGACGGTTTTATTCAGGCAAGGGAAGCTTTTGGTAATGAAACGGTTTTAACACTTGTTTTAAATGCAATGCACCACTTTCCCCTACTCCCTAGTCGTAACTTCTACCCTTTCCTTCTTTTCTACAATTCCAAATCCCCGTCACCCATTTCCTCCTCCTCTTGTCTCTCTTTTCTTTTATCCCTAGAGCCAATTGCCTGTCCCATTTTTAAACCTCGCTGTAACTGGTGGCATCTTTTCTTTGATACTGACTCTTGTCAGTCTGTTTCATTCATCTCCATGGTGTCCCTTTGGAATAGCAAAGTGGTTGGTTTTCTTCCTTCTCGAAAAATGAATGGGAACCACTGTTGAAGGGCGAGAGAGAAGGGGGGCGCTAAGAAACAGAACTGAAGTAGGAGGTTGGGCGAGGGAATATGGATGAAAAAGGACGGGAAGACCGGATGGAAGGAGGGGAAAGTGAGGATGGAATAGAGGGAAAGAAGAGGAAATGTGGTAAAGAACGGATAGGAAGATAGAGGGAGGAGGAAGGAATAATGGGAGAAGAGAGAGAAAGGAGGAGAGGGGAGTGAGAAGAAGAGAGTAGACCTGAGACAGGAAGGATGAAGAGAGAGGAGGATGGAGGAGAGAGGAAAGAAGGAAGAGGAGAAAGGAAGATAAGGAGGAAGGAGGGAGGAAGAAAGGAGGGAAAAGTCACTGGCTGTAAATAACACTGCCCATTGTAAGACATCCCTGATCGTTTTTGGCCGTGACGTCATTAATGATTTGCGGCCAAGATGATTAGCGTCGAGATTATTACTGACGTTTCGTATAAGCTATGGACTCCCCGGGCACCAATGACGTCAGAAGGTCCATCTCATGCCTTATAGGGAGTGTTGTGCTGCAAGAGGCTCCGGTCTAACGAGGTGTCGCATATCAGGACCATAATGAACCACCTGAGTAATCCCATCACAAATTTGGTTTTGGATGCTGTCAAGGTTTTCCTATTTAGCCAATGGAAATCCACTGCGCAATAAAAGCATTGATAGGATTCATGGAAATTATTAAGTGGAAGAACCAAGTTATGGGAAAGTGACTGAACGATGTTATATGATACATTTCTTCTTCCTTTGTCCACAATGTTCAGTTCAATATGGGTCCACGTTGTATTACACAATTTTAAGATTTGGCAAAGCATTATAAATTATATCAACATTTGATGTTGAATGTGGTTTTCCTCAGCTGAATGAAATAGTTTGGTGCCAGCAAGAAATGATCAATTAATCTGTGTACGCCAACGATGACCGGAGACGAAGTCAATTTTTTCAGGGAGTATAAAACCTCCTTGTGATAGTCAAGTATATATTCGAAAGTTGATCTTTGTACTCAAACGCCTAATCAGAGGACGAATAGGGAATATCAATTATTGTACAGACCTCTTATTTTCTGAAATTGTTTAATAATGTTCCATTTGGACAGAGATGAAACTGTTATGTCATCAACCGTAGACTTTTGCGTAATTCACTCCTTAGTTACTCGCCGTTCGTCTTCAGTTTACACTTGTCGACAATCCAGTCTAACAATTTCTGTAACAACAACCGTAGCCCTTTCAGAGCCACGATCGGATTTTATGTTATGATTGCCGCTAGGTGGCTCTATTCAGCTGAGGCAAACAACGGAAAACAACAGAGGGTTAGACCCATCTCAGTTATCCTGACCCATATATCTACTGTGGTAGTTGTCAGGTGATTTTATTCAGGTCAAGGAATTATCTCAATATATCTAAGGATTGGTCATTAGTAGTCCATGGCTTAACTTATGATCTGTTTCCAGATCATTCACTAGTTGACCTTTTTCGTTCAAATAAGCCCTCTCCAAAAAATCGTTTCCAAACTGTTTGCTTTAATACCTTTAATACCGGATGGCACATTTATGTTTATTAAGACTGTTACTATGCAATTTCATTCATTTCAGTGGCAGTATCTAGGTTGCAAAAGGGATACAGCTAACTTCAAGTAACCCCCTATGCATCGGGCTACAGTTAGGCTGTTTCCAGGATATTCTAATCAACTTTATGGCATCTTGCTAATAGACAAAGGGTTAATACCTTTAAGTTCCACTCATTCAACTTTGATAATTTACTACATAAAGAGTTGAGTTTGTTGCCTTTAAGGATCTTACTCGGACTAACGCCGGGCGATTTTGTGCAGTGATATTATGGCTCATTCGCTACGATTGCGCGCTCAGAGAGTGTGTTCTAACTAATGGTAGACATATCTATTTAGATGAGCATAGGATCTCGTGTTGAAGCGGCTAAGACTATCCAAGTTATTCCGTTTGCAAGAATGTCATACATCAGGGATTTTGTTCTGGTTTCAGCTAGGTAAGTCTGTTCAGCAGTAGGGAAGACCTTACGCCAAAGAGGTTCAAATTAGTTTTCCTCACTCCATCTTCCATCACAACCTTCTCATTAACATCTCCTATTGCGGACCTCTTGGAAAGAAGTGAGGACCTCGTGTAAGGGACCTGGCTTGGAATGAGAGCCCTTGAATTCCTGGGAGCATCCTAGTCAGCCCGGGGCTTTTGTGAGATCCTAAGCCCATTCATTGATGAACTCCTGAACTCTTTCGCTGAGGAAGGGTTGTTGTCTTTCGATGAGTAAAATCACCTGGCTGCAGCCGGGATAAATTTACATACATACATACGCACATACATACATACATACATACATACATACATACATACATACATACATACATACATACATACATACATACATACATACATACATACATACATACATACATACATACATACATACATACATACATAAATATATACATACATATACCAAAGGCTTTTTTCCCCTTACAAGGGAGATAGCCAAAAAACCAAAATCATAAAATCCACTCCCACCCGTTCAATTCCCACACACTCCACTCCCACTCACCCAACCCTCCTTCTTATCTTGGCTCCTCCTGGATGACGGGTCATCCCTGCCTCTAACCTACCGCCCTGGGTCAGAAGCAATGCAGCAAGACACAACACATCCACAACAAGGTCACTTCATTTAATCGGCGACACCCTCCCTTCATCCCCTCATGCAGAAAAAAGAGGAGATGGGGAAAAAATTCCTTCGGGCTGCGACAAATGTACAAGAGAATAATGTTAGAGAATTAGCTGAAATGTGTTCAGCACTTCTGTTGCGCAGAGAGGGGAAGGTTTCGCTTGGTTGAACAAAGCCGGGTACTGGCAACTAGAATATGTGTTTTGTCGTGAGCAAAATGAAACTACATAACATCTAAAAGATCAGTACATGGAAAAAAGTTAGAATCACGTTATGGTGACAGATCCGGTTAATTAGCTGTTGTTAACATAAAGTGTGTCTATCTCTCTCTTTTTTTAGGCCCCTTCAAACAGTGTACAATCAGTATTGAGAATAAGAAGACACTCCTTTAGTTTTTTACTATGCGAATACGACCTTTGTCATCAAGTGCTTTATATATTCTTATATAAGAAAATACATAGCACTGCCTAGTGACTAATATATATATATATATATATATATATATATATATATATGCATATATATATATATATATCATACATGTATAGTATGTACATATATATATATATATATACCTCTATGTATATATATATGTATGTATATATACATATACATATATGTATATATATATATATATATACATATATATATATATATATATATATATATTTATATATCATACAAACACCACACACACACACACACACACACACACACACACACACACACACACACACACACACACACACACACCACACACACACACACACACACACACACACACACACACACACATATATTATATATATATATTATATACATATATATATAATGTGTATATATATATTATGTATATATATATATATATATACAGTATATATATATATATATATATATATATATATATATATATATATATAAAATATATATATTTGGGGAATTTTATTTCGTATATGAATACCTAACTTATTAGATAGACTGATAAATAGTTACAATAGGTATATATATATATATATATATATATATTTATATATATATATATATATATGTATATACATATATATATATATATATATATATGTATATATATATATATATATATATATATATATATATATAGAGAGAGAGAGAGAGAGAGAGAGAGAAAGACAAATGAATTAAATAAATTAATGAATTAAGCAATCAATTAATCGACCAATAGGCAAGTAAACAAGTAAAGAATAAAAACAGAAAGAAGTCCGTCAATAGATTATACACAAAAATCAGGGACGTTCATAACTACTACTGACGTCTTTAACGAATAGCTCAATTTTTTTTCTTTTCTTTACAAGTCGCTCTGCATATCTAAAAGCAAGGCCGACAGGGGCCCAGTTGGTTCAAGTCCCAAACTTCTTCAGACCAACTTTTGCACGAGAAGAGTCCCTGGAGGAGACTTTCAGCGCCGTGACCCGTCTGGAGATAGGAATAAATCACTTGGCGGCAACCACCAGTCCTTACGCTCAGTTGTCCTTCTGAGGGGCGGTATTTCCCACCTCCCACCCCACATAAGCGTGGAAGAACTTCCTTCACCACCACAATAACTTCGTAATTAAATTTTCAAGCCAACAGTTGTCGACATTATTCAGCATGGGAGAACCGGAGGTGGTCAGAGGGTACTGAAGAAGCTCCTGAGGCACCCTTCCTCTATCTTCTTTTGTCCGGAAGTGTGTCTAACGCCACTGTGATTGTATCAGAGACCCTTGAACGGTTTCTTTGCCTTTGAAAAGTTATTCCTTTCGTTAAAAGAGTCCGAAGGCTTCGATCGATGGTCTCAGACTCTTCGGATTTAGGAAGACTCAAAGATCGGAGCGGTTGTCTCAAGAGCCGGCTGTTAACCCTGTAAGGAATTTAGTTTGTTTAGTCTACTTTAAAGCCAGTCAATCAATCAAATCAGCAGGTCAGATAGACAGCCAGTCAGCAGGCAGGCAGGCAGTTAACCATGCAGTCAAGTCAAAAAGGCAGACAGATAACCAGACAGCCAGCCATTCATTCATCCAGTCAGTCAGACAACCATTCAATCTGTTAAGCCAACCAGTCAGTCAGTCAGTCAGTCAGTCAGTTAGTCAGTCAGTAAGTCAGCCGGTCAGTAAGACAAATATCACCATAATCGCCATCACCACAACCAAATTCACCACCAGAAAGATTAATACCATCTGGGCCCCCACCACTAACGACATCTCCATCACCAGCAACGACATTACCAGTGACGCCGCCACGTCGCTTCTACCACCTCACCCTCCACTTCCTTATCCTGCTCTTAAAACTCACATTTTTTCTCCATGCTTTTAGGGGGGGGAGTAAGTTACTTGGGACTCGCATGCAAAGTTCGTAAGAACTGTCTTTGGTCCCGAAGACAGAACCTCGTTTTTTTGTTTTTTTTTCAAAGTCAAAGTTCCTGCGGCCAATAGAGATAAGAACACAGGAAACTCTTTCAAGTCTCTTGTTGAGAGGTGTTTCAAAACATGAAGACCCACGATAAAAGGAAAACAATGATTTTTGCATAAATTTACAAAATCGAACAAGAAAAAGACAATTTCCAGACCTGCCCAGTATACGCAACCTGAAAATAAAAGATAATGAAATTTTCTCAAGCTTGGCAGGGCTTATAAACAATTTATTAGAAAATGAAAAAGTAACCATTCAGGTATATTGAACAAAAAACGATGAGCGAGAGCAACTAATTCAATCCTCCTCTTCCAAGTTGCACTTTTATTCCTTGATTTAAGTTTTTCGTCAGATTATTTCATTCACATTCATTACACTCTCTCAGTAGCGGAATGGATAACAATCCTTCTTAAATAATCCTTCCTCTAGGGGTTTGGTACTTTCATTTTATTCTGAGTGCCGTAAGGCTATTTTGTAAATCCCTGTCGCCCTTCCTGGGGGAAAGGGATAATATTTCAGCTATCTGGATATTAGTCATATTCGAGCTTAATGAAAAACATTGGGGAGAGAGCAAGAAGACGATCGTGCCATCCAGAGGCTATAGTGTGGTTCCCAGCACGGGATTTATGGCACCAAATTTTGCATTAATGAAGTTGAATTCGCAGAGCTTTTCTTCTTATCTTTGATACCTATGTTTAGAGACTGATTAGATGGATTGAGAAGATGATAGACAAACTAGTATAGAAGGACTGATAGATTGACAGAGTGACAGAAAAACACGGGTTGAAAGAAAGATACTGAAAGAAAGGCTGGCAGACCAATAGAATTGACAGTAAGTCAGACAGAAAGAAAATCAAACAGGGTGATTGGAAGACAGACACAAAAATACTGCCAAAGGCTGACAGAAAAATAAACCGACAAAGTCCCTCATAACTGAATAACTCCTGATCAATTTTATTTTGATAAGAGGCAGGCAATTTTGTTCATTTAAGGAACGGCGCCGAAATAAAGGCTTAATTCTTTTGCTGCGCTTTATTACTTATATTTATATTCTGATTGTATCAGACGATTTCGTTCTGTTGAAGGAAACCCCATTGTAGGATAAGGGCTAAGAAGATGTAGGAGAGCATATATCCAAAAAAGTATCGCTTGAGATGTTTTGAAAAAATATCTGTCTTCAGATAACGGACACTGTATGTATAACGATGCCGTATATTGCCTAGTATTAAATTCTACTAACCTATAACTATTAGAAACCCACGCACACCAACCCTTCCGGGACTTGAAAAGGCAGAAATGCCAACCTTTCCGTGTTATTATTAGATGGAATGATCATTTGCAAAGTCATCGGACCTCTCCTAAAGGTGTTATTATACTGAGATTTTTTTTTTCAACCGTTTGAGTGGATTTGCAGCCCATAACTTTCGAGAAGGAATATGATATGCTGAATAAAAGTAATTTTCTTCCAGCATATCAAATGACATTCTATGTAAATTGTTGAGAAAACAAAATAGTTTACCATAGCGATTTGACGGCGGAAAAAGTTTTGGAGATGGGCGGTAAAACAAATTAACTGGAGGTTGGAAGAAAAACAGGGTGTGTGATAAGGTCTTGATAAGGTAGGTT
>NW_027467712.1:2718852-2721352 GCF_046742065.1 Oratosquilla oratoria
CCATCGCGCCTCCCTCGCTCGTCCCTTACTCCCTCCATTCCCTCGTTCCCGTTCTTTGATCCCAACCTAGAAATCCCATAAATCCTTTCATTCCTTCACTGTCAGGATACTCCCTATCTCTCGATCCCTATTTCTCTTTTCTCTCCTCCTCCTCCTCCTCCTCCTCCTCCTCCTCCTCCTCCTCCTCCTCCTCCTCCTCCTCCTCCTCCTCCTCCTCCTCCTCCTCCTCCTCCTCCTCCTCCTCCTCCTCCTCCTCCTCCTCCTCCTCCTCCTCCTCCCTTTCTTCTCCCTTATTCTCTCTCTTTCTCTCTCTCTTTCTCTCTCTCTCTCTCTCCCTCTCTCTCTCTTTCTCTCTTTCTCTTTTTTTCTCCCTCGTACACTCTTTCTCTCTCTCTCTCTCTCTCTCTCTCTCTCTCTTACACTCTTTCTCATTTTCTTAATCTCTTATTCGAACCCCTCTCTCTCCTTCTGTTCTTCTTTCTCTTCTTCCTACCAGGGAATATCTATCCTATCTTCATCCTTTCTTTATTCTCCTCCTCTACCTGATTCTCATCATGTCTCTCGTCTCCTTCTTTTTTTCCGTCATTTTCTCTTACATCTTTCCTTCTCCTTTTGTTATTCCTTTTCCTCGTCTTTCATAGTCCCCTCTTCCTCTTATCATTCTTTGTTATTTCTTTTTTCCTTAATCTTTCAATAACCTCATATTTCCTATTGTTAATCGTATTCGTCTTGTTCCTTCTCTTCCTCCTCATCTCTTCTCATTTATCCTAAAGTTTATCTTTTCTCTTTTACTGAAGGAGATGTTGGTCTTTTAGATTTCGGTCTCTTTATTTCGTCTACTTTTTCTCTTTCTTCTGTCTTTTTTTTTATATTTTATTCACTTTATTCTCCTTCCTCCTGGTTTTTATTTCCAACTTCGCTTTCCCTCATTCATGTCACCATTTTCTTTCGGTACCTAATTCCATTAGTTTGTACGTCTCTTATATTATGCCATCTTATAATTTTCCCTATTCCTCTACATTTCCGTCACAAATTTTACCTCACTTTCCTGCCTACCTTATTGCTACTGTGGAAGCTATTGTTTATCTAAAATTCTCCTATCCAGGCTCCTCCTCCTCTTAATTTCCCCTCCTCTGATGGTTATTACTCTCTTCTTCTATCAATATCTCTTCTTCCCGATATATTAATTCTTCTGTCTATCTATCTGTCTGGCCTGTCCCTTCTTACTTTCTCCTCCTCTCTTCGATCCTCTTCTATCCTCTCCCTCCTCTCTCTTTCGCTTTCTCTCTCGATCTTTATTCCTGCTTCACCATATCCTGCATTCCCTCTTCATCTCTGATATACTTTCTTCCTCTTTCTTCCTCGTCTAAATCCCTTCGTCACTTCCAACCTTTATCCTCGTTTTGTACTTTTTACTCTTCAAACCTTCTATCTTCTTGTGACTCGCATCCCTCCATGCCACTTTCACTTTTTCTTTATTATTCCTTCTTTCATCCATTGCCTTCTTTCTCATAGTTCTTCTCTTGCTCTCTTTCTTCTCTATATCATTCTCCCTCCCCTCTCCTTCTCTATTTTCCATTGGCCTCTTTCTCATAGTTCTTCTCTTGCTCTCTTTCTTCTCTATATCATTCTCCCTCCCCTCTCCTTCTCTATTTTCATTCCTTATTATTCTCTTTTAAGTTGTTCCTTCGTAAGTTTATCATCCTTACTTAGTGTACACTGTCCTTCACCATCACCCCTTTATCCTTATCCTCTTTTTCTCTGTCCCTCTCTTCTTCTCTTCTCTCTTTAGCAGTTCTTCTTTGGAGAGTTTGGGACCTCTGGTTCCTCGCTTCATGTTCTATTGTCTTTAAACTGACCTTCCTTAAAGCTCATCGCAGGTTAGTAAACCTAGTTTAAGCCCTTTCCTCTTTAGGCGAGGAAAGCTCAAGCACCCCCCACTTCCTCTCTCCTAGCTTCTCTCACTCACACTTTCCCTATACTTATATGTATCCATAAAGTGCACACACACATATCTATATTATACATGTATACACATGTACATATATATATATATATATATAAATGTATATATATGTATATACATATATATATATAAATGTATATATATATATATATATATATATATATATATATAAATGTATATATATATATATATATATATATATATATATATATATATATATATATATGCAAGGTTGACCACAAAGAAAAACTATTAAAGCAGAGCGCTTTCGTGTATTCACATCTTCAGTGCAAATAATGCATAGTGAAAGATACAAAAGTGCAGAATATATAGGTGGGAAACAAAGGGAACGTGGAGACATCCTGGTGAGAGAGGAGAGGTAGTACTCATGGACTAACTGTCCGTCCGCGTATACAGTGGGTGCGGAAATGTCCTACATGTTTACAATTTATATATTTTATAAATTTTTCTTTAAATAAAGTTGTTTAATTTATTATTATTATAATTTTTCCGTACGAATAATAATAATAAATT
>NW_027467712.1:2731352-2746352 GCF_046742065.1 Oratosquilla oratoria
CCTCTCCTTCTTTTTCTCTCCCCCTCTTCCATTGTGTCTCTTCCTTGCTTCCTTTCTCATCTTGCTCTTACTGCTCTCATTTTCTTTTTTTGCTCTTTCTCTCTTTTTATCTCCCTCTTTTCTTTCCCTCTCTTCTTTCTTGCTTTCTCTCATTTCTCGCGTCATCTCTCCTTCCTCATTCCAACAATTTCTCTTTCTCTCTTTTCTCACTTTTTCTTTTATTTCTCGCTCCACCTCCCCTTTCTCACTCACTACCACTCACTCTCCTTTCTCACTCTCATTCCTCTACTTCACTTTCCTCTTTCCCCCCTCTCCTTCTCTTCCTCCTTCTCTCTCTCTCTCTCTCTCTCTCTCTCTCTCTCTCTCTCTCTCTCTCTCTCTCTCTCTCTCTCTCTCTCTCTATCTCTCTCTCTCTCTCTCTCTCTCTCTCTCACTCTCTCTCTCTCTCTCTCTCTCTCTCTCTCTCTCTCTCTCTCTCTCTCTTTCTTTCTCCCTCTCTCCCTCTTCTCTCTCTCTCCTTCCTCTCTGATTATTTTTTCCTTTCTCATGTATTTCTCCCTTTTCCCTTTCTACATCTATCTCTTCTTTTTTCTTTCTTTCTCTCTCTCTCCTCTCTCTCTCTCTCTCTCTCTCTCTCTCTCTCTCTCTCTCTCTCTCTCTCTCTCTCTCTCTCTCTCTCTCTCTCTCTCTCTCTCTCTCTCTCCTTCCTCTCTGTTTACTTTTCTCCATGTCTCTTGTCTTTCTCCCTTTTTCCTTTTTTCATCTATCTATCTCTTCTTTCTCTTACCTCTCTCTCTCTCTCTCTCTCTCTCTCTCTCTCTCTCTCTCTCTCTCTCTCTCTCTCTCTCTCTCTCTCTCTCTCTCTCTCTCTCTCTCTCTCTCTTTCTCTTCTATCTATCTTCTATTTTTTCTCTTTCTTGGGCTTATTGTTCTTTCTCTTCCTCTCTAGCTCTCTTTTCTTCTTTTGCTCTTATTTCTCTTTTTTGTTTTTATTTTCCTTGATATCCTTTATCTCTATCGCTCTCTTTTATTTCTTTTATTCTTTGGTTATCTTGTTACTTTCTCCTCTATCCATCTGTCTTTTTCATCCTTTCTGTATCTCGTTTCTCCTTCAATGCCCTTCCTCACTTACCTCCCCAGCCCCCTTCCTTTGATCTTCCCTTCCTCCTTTCCTCCCTCCTTCCCTCTCTCTTCTTTCAGGTATTCTTTACTTCCTTCTTTCCCTTCCTCCCTTACTCCATCCTCTCGTGCCCACCCACATCCTCCACTCTCCGGCGTTCCTCGATCCTGTGCCGCTGCTCTGCTTCCTACGTGCTCAATATCCCTCCTCTTCCTGTTCATCTTGTGTTTCAAAGACCACTTATGCGTAAGGTCTGGCTTGTGTAAGACTGCTGTGTGTACGACCCCTATGTGCAAATAGGTTCTCCGGGGGCAACACGTGTGTTCCTAAGTGTTTGATAGCTTGTGGGTGACGTGTACGATTACCTGTGCACGACCGGCACACGACGACCTCTGTTCGATCTCGTATTTTTCCTCTTTTATTTTTATACATTTATGTATCCTCTTTTGTCCTCTCTTTTCATCCTTTTTCTTTCCATTCCTTCTCCCTTCCCCCGCCTTCCTTCCCCACCTCCTCCTCACCCCGGTCTTTCCCTCTCCCTCTCCTCTCCTCTCTCCTCTCCCTCTCCCTCTCCCTTGCTGCCTCCTTTCATCCCTCCATACTTTCTTTCAGCTTCTCTTGGCGACAATCGGAACAAATACGCAATTTGTGAATAGTAATGAAATGGTTAACTAGGATGGGTTTAACCCTTCCAAAAGAGCCTTTCTCTTTTCTTCCTCTCTTCCACCCTCACGATTCTCTTTACCCTCTCTGCCCTTCCTCATACTCCTTGTAGCCTCCTTTACCTCCCCTTACGTGTCGTTTTTTTTGTTCCTGTCTCCTCTCCTTCTCTCTTCCATCAACTACTCCTCTCTCTGTTTCTTCAATCTCCCGTCCTATTTCTCGTTTCTTCTCCCTCAGTGTTATTTTTTCTCTCTTTATCGTTTCTGTTCAATTCTCTTCATTCCCCTTATGCTATGGTCTATATGCTTTCCATGCCTCTTCTTGTTTCCTTTCTGTTTTTCTTTCGATATCTTTTCTATCTCACTTTTTTCTTACCTATTACCTCCTGTTCTTGTTCTTCACAAGTCTCGCGCCACCTCTCCACGAAGTAATTTGATTTGTTATATTTTCTGCATTTTTCTTTATACTTTCGTTCACATATATAACCCCGACACTCTCTTACCATTTTGTCTTTTATTGTCATATGTATTCGTGTTTTCCATTTATTTTCACGTCGTTTTGTGCTGCTCTGAAGCGTTTCTCTTCCTTCTCGCTAAATCTTTATCCTGATGCCATATTAATTTTCTTTTTTTCTAAATTCAAAATTTTCTTAGTTTCTAGGTTCCAGATAGACTTCTGACTACACTCCGTTCACTTACAGAATCTTTCTCTGACTTCTTCTTCCAAGTTTCTTCCCACTTTCTCTTCTTCTATTTTTCTCTCTTCCCGTTCTTTCTCTATTACCTTATCTATTTATTCTGCCTTCAGCCTCTTCGTGTCTTTATCCATCTCTCTCTCTCCCTCTCCTTCCCTCCCCACCATTTACTTTTCCTAAAGGTCTCTCTCCTCCTTCACTTACTTATTCCATCTTTCCTCTTTCCATTCACTCTAACTTTCTTCTTTCTCCCTTCCTTCCCCCTCCCTCCTCCAACTTCCCTCTTCCCCTTCCCCCACTCTCTCTCTCTCTCTCTCTCTCTCTCTCTCTCTCTCTCTCTCTCTCTCTCTCTCTCTCTCTCTCTCTCTCTCTCTCTCTCTCTCTCTCTCTCTCTTTCTTCTACGTTTCTCTTCTTCCATCCCTGTCTCCTTCTCCTTGGCCTCCCCCCAACTCCCCGCTCTCCGTGGTATCCAATACAGAGTGACGTTTACTTTACCAATCTGTGATGCCAACACTGCCCAATGGGGCACATGCGTTACTGGCCCAGATACTGAGGCTTCAGGAAGGAGAGGAGGAGAAGGGGTAGTAGTCGAAATGGGGGAAGGGAGGGAGGAAGGGAAAATGAGAGGATGGAAGAAGGAGAAGAGAGGGGAAGGGGAGAGCGGAGGAGGAGAAGAATGGAGGAGAGGAGGAGGGTAGGAAAGGAGGGGAAGAGTGAAAGAGGGGAAGAGCGGAAGAGGGAAAAAGTGGAAGAAGGGAAGAGGGGAGAAGAGGAAGAAGCGAAGAGGGGAAGAAGGGAAGAGGGGAGGGAGGAAAGGGGGGGAGAGGGGGAGAAAGGAAGAGTGAAAGAGGGGAAGAGTAGAAGAAGGGAAGAGTGGAAGAATTAAAGGATGGAAAAGGGGAAGAGGGGAACAGGGGACGAGGGGAAGAGAGGGAGAGGAGAACAGAGAAGGAGAGAATGGAAGAGGAGGAGAAAAATGGGAAGGAAGTAAGGGAGGCGAAGGGGACAAGAAGAAGAGAAGGAGGGGAGGAAGTGAAGAAAGAAGGAAGAGGGGGAGGAGGGGAAGAAGAAATAATAAAGAGGCGAAGAGGAGGAAAGCGAGGAGGCAAGAAATGATGAAAGAAAAGAAGAAAGTAATGAAGGAATGGAGATAGAAATAATACGATAAATTTTTTGAGTTAGCAGAAGGCAAGAATGAGAATAATAACTTTGGAGGGAGAGAGGGTAAGTAGGTAAGAGTGAGGTTGGAAGGAAGGAGGGAAAGGTAGAAGGAAAAGCAAAAGTAGGGAAGGAGTGAGGAAAGGATTGGAGTAAGAAGAGAAGGATTTGCAGAATGGAAAGGATACAAGGTAGAACAGAGGAAGAGACGGAAAGTAGGAAAGAAAGAATGATATAAGGAAGAAGAGAAGAAAGAACAGGAGGGAAGGAAGGAAGAAAGGGAGGAATATGATTGGGTGAGTGGGTGATTGAACGAGTGAGTGAGTGAGTGAGTGAGTGAGTGAGAGAATAAAGAAGAGAGAATGATGAAAACAAGGGAAGGGGGAGGGAAGGAAAAAAAGAAGGAAGAAGAAAAGAATGAAGAAAAAAGAGGAAATATAAGAAAGGAAGAAAGGAAAGAAAAAAATAGATGAAAGAAAGTGAGGATAAGTCAAAGTTGAAAAAAGAGTAAAAGCAAAAGAAGAAATGAAGCAAGAAAAATGTATGGCGACAAAAAAGAGAGAGATATAGATAGATAGATAGATAGATAGATAGATAGATAGAGAGATAGATAGAGAGAGAGAGAGAGAGAGAGAGAGAGAGAGAGAGAGAGAGAGAGAGAGAGAGAGAGAGAGAGAGAGAGAGAGAGAGAGAGAGAGAGAGAGAGAGAGAGAGAGAGAGAGAGAGAGAGAGAGAGAGAGAGAGAGAGAACGACACAAAGACCATGAGAAAAAAAGTGAAAGGAATCGAAGAAGATGAAAATGAGATTCAGATAAGGAGAAAAAAAAGAGAGAAAAGAAATAAAACCAAAACTATGGACGAGAAATACTATCTTTAACCTTAAACGCAAGGATGAGAAGGCTTTTGTCCTATTAAAAAATTCAATTCTATTTCAAAGACCAAAATATCTAATTCATCTGGTATGGGCCTCTGGCCATGAAAAAAATTATATGCATCTCAATTAAGCTATCATGATGAAGTGTAAATAAACAATTGTGATATATTTGTCAAACTTAAGGCATTTCATTCTGTATAGCGTCAGACAATTTTATCCACTTTAGAAGAACTTTTCATCGCAAGATGTTTAAGGAACACATGAATGAATATATACAGAGGAACATCGGAGAGAAGCCAAGGTGCCCAGGAACAAGGTCCTCTTCCAGGAACTTGCCCCCAATTTTCTTTTGGGATCTCAGGGCCGTTCCAGAAGCCCGGAGGAGATCGTTCCGCCCTCCGCAATGCTCCTGCCGAAGTTGTTTTATTGAGTTGTTTCAGGAACAGATCGGCTTCAAAGAAACCAAATTCACTTTTTCATTACTCTGAGACATGTAAGACGCCCACAAGACATTTTTTTTTTTTTTACCTATTTTCCAAGAAATTTGTTTCAGCCTCTGCGAATGTTCTGTCTTCGAGCGGTAAAGAATATTAGTTTCTTAGAGTCTACCTCTTACTCTCCTCCTCCTTCTCTATTGTCCCTACTTTACTCACTCTTTCTCTTTCCATCCTTTGTTCCTTTTCTCTCCCCTTGCTTCTCTCTCTCCTGACATTCTATATCTCCCTTATATTTTCTCTTCTCTCCCTCCCTCAGTCTTTCCCTACCTCCTCCCTGGTTTCTTCCTCCTCTTTCTTATCCCTTCTCTCCCTATTTCTTCCTCTCCTGTATATCTCCTCCTATTTCTTCTTTCCTGCCCCTCTTCCTCCTCTCTCTTCACTCATACTCTCTCCCTCTCACTCTCTCTCTCTCTCTTTCTTTCTCCTTCCTTTCTTTCTGGTTTCTTTCTTTCTTTCTTGCTTTCTTTCTTTCCTTCCTTTTTTCTTTCTTTCTTCTTTTCTATATATCTTTCTTTCTTTCTATCTTTTTTTTCTTTCTTTCTGTTTTCTTTCTTTCTTTCCTTATTTCTTTCTTTCTTTCTTTCTTTCTTTTTTCTTTCTTTCTTTCGCTTTCTTTCCTTCTTTTTCCTTTTTTCTCTCTTCCTTTCTATCTTTCTTTCTTCCTTTCTTTCTTTCTTTCTTTCTTTCTTTCTATATTTCTTTCTTTTTTCCTTTTTCCTTTTTTCCTTTCTATCTTTCTTTCTTCCTTCCTTCCTTCCTTCCTTCCTTTCTTTCTTTCTTTGTTTCTTTCTTTCTTTCTATCTTTCTTTCTATCTTTCTTTCTTCCCTTCTTTCTTTCTTTATTTCCTTCTTTCTTTCTTTCCTTTTTCTTTCTTTCTTTCTTTTTTCTTTTTTCTTTTTTCTCTCCTTTCTTTCTTTCTTTTTTCTTTTTTCTCTCCTTCTTTCTTTCTTTTTTCTTTTTTTTCTCCTTCTTTCTTTCTTTCTTTCTTTTTTCTTTTTTCTCTCCTTCTTTCTTTCTTTTTTTCTTCTTTATTTCTTCCTTCCTTCCTTCCTTCCTTCCTTCCTTCCTTCCTTTCTTTCTTTCTTTCTTTCTTTCTTTCTTTCTTTCTTTCTTTCTTTCTTTCTTCCTTCCTTCCTTCCTTCCTTTCTTCCTCTCTCTTTTACTTCCTTTCTTCCTTCATTTCTTCCTTCCCTCTCTCCTTACTTCTTCCTTTCCTTTATTCCTTCCTTCTCTCCTTTCTTCTCTTCTTCCTTCTCTCCTTCCCTCCTTCCTTCTTTTGCTCCTTCTTTCGTTTCTTCTATTGTTCTTTCTTTTACTCCTCCCTCCCTTCCTTCCTTCCTTCCTTCCTTCCTTCCTTCTTTCCTCCCTTCCTTCCTTCCCTCCTTCCTTCCTTCCATCCTTTTTTTTCCTCCTTTCCTCCATTCCACCCTTCGCCCTTTCTATTTTCCTTTCTGTCCTCCCCCTTCTCTCTTCTCCTTTAACCGTCCCCCCTCTCGTTTTCACCATCTACCTATCAATCTGTCTTTTTTGTCTCCCTCCTCGTCTTCCAACAGCAACTAGTCAGCCCGGGGACTTCCTTCAGCCGATGGGGGCGTCACAATAGTGACAGGGACAAAACCATCTCGCCTGACATTTCCCAACTCTACCCTCGGTGTTCCCTTTCTCAGAGGGTTTTGTTTTACAGAGGAACTGCTTCTGTACTGAAGGGCTTGAACTCCATCTCCTTCCTTTTGGCTCACCCTCCCTTATAGCCTTCGACTGTAAAACATCTTTTGTCTTCGTAGGTCTTATATCTTGTTGTCCGTATATTCACGTGTCATATTTAATGTTTTTCCCCTCTACTCAGACAAGAAAGCTGTTGGCGATGGTGGTGGTGGTGCAAATGGGGGTGATACCGATGGTGGAGATGAAGATCTCGCAGCAAGAAACGTTCATTACGGCTGAGGTTACTACCTTTCCCAATGTACTCAAACTTCCGCTACACTGATGCCTCCTACCGACTTTCTTCACTAAGTCGCCACACAATTTTATTCAGTTGAGGTTAATATCTCACAGCAGGTCGTGTGCGAAGCTCGTGTCTCACAAATTATCGTGAGGAACAAGGTAATAGTCTTGCATTGGTTTGTCACAGGAAAGGTGCTGCAGTCTCACGTAATATTTTCAGCAGTCTCACGTAATATTTTCTTTAAATCTGAGGCCTCTGTGTCGTTGCCTCTTACTCTTTTCTCTTTTCTCCATTTTTATTCCTTCTCCTTAGTCTGGGGTTCGTTTATTATCTAATTCGTAATTCCTCATCTTCTTTTCCTCTTCCTCTTTCTACTGTACTGCTGTTCCTCTTTCCCTTTGTACTCTTTCTCCCTTTCTTTCTGTTCTCTCTCATCTTCCTCCACCTCTGTTTTCTCTCTATGCCCTTTACTTGTCCTCTTCCTCTTACTTCCTTTTCCCCTTCTCTCTTTCATCTTCTCTTCCTCCTCTCTATACACTTCTCTCTTCCTCTCTATACCCTTCTCTCCTCCTTTTCCTCCTACCCCCTCTTCCTTATTTTCTTTCTCCATCTTCTCTTCATCCTCTTTCTCCGGGTTCTTCATCCTTCTCCACCCATTCCTTTTATTTTTTTCCTCTTCCTTTTACTTTCCCCTTGTCTTCACTTCCCTCCTCTTCCTTTTCCTTTCTTCTCCTTCTCTTCCTTCTCCTCCTTTTCCTTCACTTCCAATTCCTAACCTTCCTCCTCCTACTACTCTTCCTCTTCCTCCTCCTCCTCCTCCTCCTCCTCCTCCTTCTCCTACTCTTTCTCCTCCTCCTCCTACTACTCTTCCTCCTCCTCCTCCTCCTCCTCCTCCTCCTCCTCCTACTCTTTCTCCTCCTCCTACTCTTTCTCCTCCTCCTCCTCCTCCTCCTCCTCCTCCTCCTCCTCCTCCTCCTCCTCCTCCTCCTCCTCCTCCTCCTCCTCCTCCTCCTCCTCCTCCTCCCCCGCCCTTATCTTCCTTTCCCCAACTCCCGGCCAACCCCTTCCCGGTCCTCGCCCTCTTCCATCTTCCGCTGTCATTCTGCCTTTCCATCAATCTCATCCTCCTCAGCTCTTCCTTTTTCCCTTCCTCTTCCACAAGATTTGTATTTTTTTACTGCCTTGTTATCCGGCTCTCCCTCCCCCTCTTCCTCCTTTACTCCCTTTCCTCTTCCTAGCATTAATTCTTTTCTTCCTCCTCTTACTCTCCTTCCTTTTCCTCTTTTTCTTTCTACTCCTCTTCCTCCTTCCATCATCCCAACCCTTCATATTTCTGTACACTATTTGCCACCTCCTTTTCCTATCTTCTTGTCCTTATTTTTCATCTTCCTTCTAACCGCATTCACTCGGCCCGTGTTTCTACTATCCTGCCTTGCTTGGGTCTATTCCGGACTCCCGTCCCCTTCTTCCTTCCCCTTCCCCTCCCTTTCCACTCCCCCCTCTCCTGCCCCCAATTCATCCTTCCCATTCCAATCACCCTTATCCCTCCAATCACACCTTGCCCCTCCCCACTATCTCTCCTCCTTCCCTCCTTCCCTCCTTCCCCACTTAGCTCCTCCATCTTAATCTAATCCATTTGCACCTGCTGGTCTTCCTTTTCATGCTTTGTCTTCATCTGTTCTCATCCTATTCCTCCCCAGTCCTCTTACTTTCCCCTCGCCTCCCCGTCCTCTTCCCTCACTCTCCTCCTCCTACTCCTCCTCCTCCTACTCCTTCTTTGACTCTCCTTTCATTTCCTCTTCCTTTTTATTAGGATTCTCCTCTTCTTCCTTCTTTATTTTCCTTCTTGTTCCTCCTATTACAGCCTCTCGTTCTCATCATTTTTCATCCACTTCTTTCTTTTCTACTTTCTTATCATTATTTGATTTAATCGACCTCTTTCACGCTTCCTCTTCTTATTTAGCACACTTTTAGTCACATCTATTCTCTTTCTATCGATCCTTTTCCTTTACTCATCCTTCTCGTTCCGGCATGTACTCCTATTTCACTTTTACTTCCTACTTCTCCTTTTCTCTTCATTGCATTTTCCTATACTTTGGCGTTCTTCCCTTCTACTTCACCCTCCTTCCTTTTCTTTCTCCATTTTCTCTCATCTTTTCTTCTGCGTTTCTTCCGCCTTCTCTTCCCTCCTCCTTCTCCCCCTTTGCTCTCCTTAACTGCCCCTTTGCTTTATCTAATCATTTCAATGTCCACTGATTCTTTACTCGTCTCTTTGCCTGTCTGTTTGTCTGAATGTCTGTCTATCTCTATGTATCTCTATGTCTGTCTGTCTAGGTCTGCCTGCCTGTACAACCCGTTTTCTTTCCTTTTCTTCCTATTTTCTTTCCCTCAACTCTCCTTGCTTCCCTAGACACCCACCCACCCATTCATTTGGTCAACCTCTTTCCCCCTCTTTCTCCTCCCCTTCCTCACACTGTCCCTTTCCCTTCCCCCCTCCGCCCCTCTCTCTCTCTCTCTCTCTCTCTCTCTCTCTCTCTCTCTCTCTCTCTCTCTCTCTCTCTCTCTCTCTCTCTCTCTCTCTCACTCTGCATCCTCCTCACCCTTATTCACTTACTCCTCTTCTCTCTCCGTCTCCCTCCTTCCCTCTCGCTTTCTCTTTCTCTCCTGCCTTCGTAGGCGTTATCTAATCCGTTTCTCCTCCACTCGGTCCCCGTTCACTTCCTTTCATCTTCTTCTTTCGTTTCTAATTATTCCCTCGTCTCTGTTTTCATCTCTTCTCACTCTCTCAATTATTCTCTTGTTTTCGTTCTTTTCTCCCCTCGGCATTACCTCGCTCATAACCATAACACTTTTTTCCTGTATCAGGTCCTCTGTGCTATTCCATTTTGTCCTTGGAGAAGATGTGTCTAAAGACATATCGGTTAAGACTTTAGTTAAGGTAACGCAATTAAAGATGTATGGTTTTGGTTAAAACTAGACTAAAACTGAGTGACCGAGAACCGTTTTTGGTCCAAGTTTGGCCCACAGTTCAATATGACCGTCCTGTATTAGTATTAAATAGTAAATACATAAAAAAAAGGAAGTGAATAGGTAAAACAATATATATATACAGGGTGCGGCAGGTATTTGAGAACGCATCTTCTAAGTGGTCTAGTAGTTTAGACACCATAGCTAACCATTCCTTTTCTTTTCCAGCTGAAAATGGCACAATCAAATATTACCCAAGAAATGAAAAGGCATGCAGTTATCGTCTCTATAGCAGCTGGGCATACTAATTCTGAAATTGCTGCCTTCCTTAATGTTGCCCGGTCCTTCGTTTATAAGGTCAGAAGGGAACTTGTGGATGCCAGAGGCAATGTGGCAAGTACATCGCAACGTAAACAACATTCCCGACGATCGTACAGCATCAGAACATCAGAATTCATAAATGCTATTCAATCGGCGATTGATGAAAGCCCTGGGAAGTCCATGAGGGCACTGGCCAAGAATTTTCAAGTTGATGAGGCGAGTTGTTCACGAAGATCTCTGGTATAGGTCGTATGTGATCCGAAGAGGACAGTTCATGTCACAGAAGACACGTGAGAACCGAGTCATCAGGGCCAGACGTCTTTTGAACAAGTTAAAACATCCAGAAGAACCAGGAATCCTTTGGTTCTTCTCTGATGAGAAGAACTTTGTTCAGGACCAGAAGGTGAATAGGAGGAACGATCGTTGGTTGTGTCAAACTGCAGGTGAAGTTCCAACGGTTATGCATACTAAATTTCCAGCATCAGTGATGGTTCTGGGTGTCGTGAGCAGTGAAGGCGATGTGATGCCTCCCTTTTTTTCCGCCAAGGACTTCGTGTCAATGCAGCTTCTTACACTGAAGTGTTGGAGACTGTTGTTGTCAATGCAGCTTCTTACACTGAAGTGTTGGAGACTGTTGTAAAGCTTTGGATGGATGGTGTAGCACGTGGCAGGCCGTACGTCTTCCAGCAAGACTCTGCTCCATCCCATACAGCTCACACAACCCAAGAATGGATGGCCACCAATTTTCATGACCACGTAACCCCCAACATGTGGCCCCCTAGCTCCCCTGATGTCAATCCTTTGGACAATTATGTTTGGGGCGTAGTTGAGAGGAAGTCTAATCGTAAACCTCACAACACTATAGCATCTCTCCAAGAAGCCATTGTCGCTGCAATGGCTAACATCCCCAAGAGTCAACTCATTGGTGATTGCCAACGATTTAGACGTCGCTTGGAAGATATCATTGACAAGGATGGAGGTTTCATTGAGTGAAACAGTGCATTTGCTTTATGTTAATGTATAGAATACAATAAATTATAATTTAAATATATACTAAAACGTTAATAAACCTCATTACAAACAATCTCCTTTGTTCTCAAATACCTGCCGCACCCTGTATATATATATATGTATATATTTATATGTATATATATATATATATATGTATATATATATATATATGTATATATATATGTATATATATATACATATATACTATATATATATATATATATATATATATATAGATATATATACATATGTATAAACAGGTAACATGAAAAATATGTATTGTTCAAAATAAAGAAAAATATATGAAAAAGGTAAATAGATAATGTAGTCAAATTGAATAAAGCCATCTGGCAAGGGGCTCCCAGGGGTCTGAAGGAAGAAACGAAGACTTAATCACTTCACTGTAATCTATGAGTCGAGTTGTTTAGTTTAGCTAACGGTTTAATTTTTGTTTACACTTTGAGGAATAAAAAGTGTCATGAGAAATAAGAAAAATAAGGGGATGAACCTAAAGAGAAGATTCTACGAAGGAGTGGTTTTGCCCGCGGCACTATGTGGGGCCAAGACTTGACATCTTAGGGATGTAGGAAGGAAGAGCCTAAATGTGTTTGAGATAAAGTGTTTAAGAAGTATCGTGGGGGGTTCGGAAGATGAATAGATTGAGGAAGAGATAAAGGGTGGAAATAGAATTGGCAGATAAGACTGACCAATGAATAATGGGATTGTTTGAGCACATGGAAAGAATGAATGAAGAAAGACTAGCAAAGAGTGTGGTAGGCAGAGGTGGATGAAGTAAACTTGAGGGGAAGACCGAGAATGGAAGGAATCGACGGTGTGAAGGAGTCCTTGGTTACAAAGAGAATGTCTGTCGAGCAGGAAAGAGAAACGGCAAGAGATATGTGTGAGTGGAGAGTGACTGTGGATAGATGATAAATCAATGCGGCCCAAAGGGCGGAAGGAAGGGATGACTCCTCATCCACAAGGGGCTACTATAAAAGGGACAACGAATGGGTGTTAGATGGGTGACAGGTGGTTTTACGACTGGACTAGACCACTCATTTCCTGGTGTGTGTGCATATATATATATATATATATATATATATATATATATAAAAATACATATATATACATATAAACATATATATATATATATATATATATATATATATATATATATATATATATATATGCTGAGACATTCTGACAGGTTGGCGTAAGTGGAGTAGGAAACACAGGAGTCTTAGTCTTGAGTTTATTCCTGACTAGTGAGGAATAAACTTAAGACTAAGACTCCTGTGTTTCCTACTCCGCTTACGTCATATATATATATATATATATATATATATATATATATAGATATATATTATATACATGTATGTATATATATATATATATATATATACTCGCACACATGTTTCCCGCGTTTCATCTGCCTTCCTACACTTTCCCCTTTCATTTACTTTCCTTTGACTTGTTAATCTTTTTACTTTTGTTTCTTTTTAATCTTTCTTATCCCACAGAGTGTCTCCTCCCTCTTCCCTTCCTTTCTTCCCTCCTGCCTTCTTCTCCTTTATTCCTTCTTGGTTATTCCCTTTTCTTGCTACCTTTTTATTTCCTCCTTCTTCTGCTTCACTTCCACATTCATATTCAGTTATTGTACACCTCCAAATCCATCTCTACTTCTAACTCCGCATCCACACCGATCTCACCTTTCACGTCCACATGTGCTTCAGCATCTATTTCCACTTTAATCTCTACCTCCACCTTCTCCTCCTCTTCCTCCCCCGTCTCCTCGCCCACTTCCTCCTCCTCGACTACTTTTAATTCCACGCTTGAGAAAATTCGGCTGCACTTCCTCTTACCTTCTCCCTCTTCCTCCCACTTCCTCCCATCTCACTCCCCCCTTTTCCTACCTCCTTTAACTCCCTTTTCCTCTTCTTTTCTCTTTCCTCTCATTCTGTTGTCGTATTCTCATCCCCTTTTCCACCTCCGTCTCCCACAACCAGCCGCTCATTCCCTCCATCATAATTCCAGCTCCAGCCTCATCCTTTTCCTATCTTCCTCCTCTATCCCTCCTCCACTGACTTATCTCACTTAATGTCTCCCACTTGGAGCCTTTCCTTTTCTCTCTTCACCACTTTCTTTCTTCTTATCTCTCTTAGCTAGTCTCTCGCACCACCTTCCTTCTCATCCAATCACCACCCTCACTCCCCAACCTCTGCACCCCTCCTCCTTCTCTTCCTCTGCTCCTTCTATCCTCTTCCCTCCCATCTGCTCCCAAATCTAATCCCTCGTAATCGGGGGCCGTGAACGATTCCCATTTCTTTCCTGTGGTCTATGTCTGCACTTCCCAGAGTAACCTTTCCTCTTCTGGTGTTGGGGATTAATTCGTTCATTTGTTGGTTTGTCAAGCCTCTTTCCTCCCTCTCCTTCCTCCCTTTTTGCTATCTTTCCTTTCTCCCTCTCCCTCCTTCATTCTCCATCCTCCCGTTTTCTAAATCTTTCTCTTCCTCTTCTTTTTCCTCTCTTTCCTAACTCCCTTCTTTGCCTCCTCCGTCTCTTTCTCCCTCCTTTCTTTCTTCTTCCTCTCTCTCTTCTTCCTTCCTTTCTTCCTATCCCTTTTCCATCTCCTCCCATCCCTCTCCTCTTTCTTCCACTCCTCTTTCTCTTTCTCTTCCTCCTACCTTCCCTCTCCTTCCTAACTCCTCTACTCTCCTCCTATTCTTCCCACTCCTCCTTCATTTCCTGTTCCTCTCCATTCTCCCTCTCTCCATCTCTCTCTTCCTCACTATCCACTCTCTCTCCCTCTCCCTTTCCTTCTTCCATCCACTCCCTCTTTCCTTTTCCACTCTTCTTTCTCTCACTGCCTCTTCCCTCCCTCCTCGACCGCCTCGTATGTACGTGTTTGATGATGCCTTGGGAGCTCAGGTCAGGTCTGTTGCCACTCTCGCCCTTGTACGAGGTCCGGTTTCGACAATGACTGTCTGCTGACCCTTTTCCTGTTCGCTGCATATTGATACAGTTAACCAAACGAGTGTTTACCGATTCAGCTGCCAATATAGGAAAGTTCCCTTTACCTTCCTAACTACCTACCTACAGTACGTACCTTCCTAACAGCGTACCTTCATACCTACCTTCCTACCTATCTACCTATTGGTGCAAATCTACAAAACCACCCACATTCGTCGACGCATACACACACACACACACACACACACACACACACACACACACACACACACACACACACACACACACACACACACACACACACACACACACACACACACACACACACACACACACACACACACACACACACACACACACACACACACACACACACACACACACACACACACACACACACACACACACACACACACACAGGTGCCGTGTCTTGCTTCATTGCTTCTGACCCCTCATCCACAAGAAAAAGATAGAAGGGAAAACCAGTGGGTGTTGGATAGGTGTGTGATATGTGAAGGGTGGGTGTATGTCTTGATTAGGCAACCCCTCTTTAAAAAGAAAAGGGCCCTTATAATAAAATACGATAACCATCATTTCGTCTACCATAGTGGTTCCCAAACTTTTTCAGCTTTTTACATGCCACATTAAGCATGTTACCCCTATCACAAAATGCTGTCATCATTGATATATATGCCTAAATCAAAACATTAGAGACAATTTCACTTATCTATTGTATTTGAACATTGTGCATATCTAATGACCATTGGCAAATATGTCG
>NW_027467712.1:2756352-2758852 GCF_046742065.1 Oratosquilla oratoria
ATCTAGAAATTTCTGTTTGAAACGTCTTATTGCAAATATTGAATGTTTACAAACTATAGCGATTCCCAATATCAAAAACTATATGCGTTATTGTTGTCTTGAAATAGATATTGAAGTTAAGAGAAATACTATAATAAAATAAAATCACTGGCTTGAGCAGTTACACAAACGTGTGTAAGACGTAGCAGCATAAATTGTGGAAAAGAATTGATAAATTTGTTTACATTTCTAATCCCGTAAGCCTAATCTGGCGATGACGGCAACACGTCCGTCCTCCACATTAGCGCCATCTTGCAGCCGAACTAAGAATTATCACGTAAACATGTTAGAAAAATAAAAAAAGTGACTTCGTTCCGGAATAATTTTTAATTTTTCTTTTCTACATAACTTCTTTTCCTCCTTCCTCTCCATTTTCCGAGAACCAAATGGAGGAAGAATAAAAAAAAAAGAAGAAAAAAAAAAGAGAGAATTATGCCTGGAGTAAAGGGAATGTGTGAGAGGGAAAGTGTACCAAACATGTAAATTTGACTGCAGCCCGTCGACGACAGAGGGAGAACGTCGAGTTTCCCAAAGAATGAGCAGCGAAGGGGAATGTGGGAATTGCGGTAGCCGAAGAGGCGGGTTGGAGGAATAGGGAAAGAAAAAGGGAGCGAGGGAGGGTGGGGGGGAAAGAATGGAAGTAGGAAGAGAAGGAGGGAGGGTTGGACGGGAAGAGAGAGTGAGGGAGGAAAAGGGGCCAGCCCGAGGAAAGGAGGAGGAGTGGGAGGAAGGGGGAGGGGGAGAGACAGGAAGAAGTAGAATGGGTGGAAGGGAGGGGAGATGGAACAGGAGAGAGGTTGAGAGGGAAAAGTAGGGGCTGGGGGGAGAGTATGGGGAGGGAGTAATTGAACGAGTGAAGATACGTGGCAGACAAGAATGTTTGTAGAAAAGGATGAATGATGGCTTGAAGGGAAGACAAGAAAGAAAGGGAGTACAAAGAAAGTCACAGAGACTTTGTTAGAAGAAACTAAGAATTTGGGAGATGAGTTTCTGGATGGATAAGAGTGGCGGCTTCGGACAGACAGAAGGGAAAAGGAGATTCCAGATGGGAGGAAAAAGAGATTCTGGGTAGGTGGAATAAAGTCTTAAGAGTGACGAAAAGGTCTCCAGATTTAGTGTTTTCGGATGCAAGAGATAAGACTCACAGGTAACTTAGACATGCACGGCTAAAAGGGTCTTCCGACTTCACGTTCCTGGGTGGACGGAAAATGAGCTTATGGGTGAATGGAAGGAGATATTCCGGATGAACGAAAGGTGCAGACGTGAAAGATCTCCGGGTCTCGATTTTCCGAGTGGAAGAGGGGGAGGTCTCCCGCACGAGAGAGAGAGCGGAGTAGCCTGTGGTACAAGGGAGTTTCCCGGGGAAGAAAGAAAAAGCGACGCACAGGACTTCAGAAGGAACAAGTGTCAGAGGAAGATTTCCACACGGGGGAAGAACTCCAAAAGAATTTCCGAAGAGGAAGCTGCGTATAAGGAATTTACCGGAAGAAAAATGGAATGAACAACTGTTTAGTGCTTTCAAGGTGGACTTTATCACTTACGAAGGGACAATATTTTATTCAACCCTTCTTGTACCAAGTGGTACTTCTTGTCTTCGTTCTGTTCTCTGACTGGCTATCTTGTTCATTTCAGTGATACGCTTAACCCTGTGCCACTCCATGTGTACAGTACATCGTACTGGCTAAAGGTGGAAAATGTATTTATTATCTAACGTTTTTCATTTAATCTATTCAATGTAATTTATTTATATATTTGTCTATCTATTCTACGTATTTATGTTATCATTTCATTTTATTTATTTATTTATTCATTTATTTTGTGAAAAATGTCTCGCGTCCGTCAGCTGTTGAGTTTTGACATTTTTTTCACTGAGTCGGAATACTTACGCAGATTAGATTTTAGCATACACCAGCCAGACAATTTTATTTCCTTAAAGGGTTAAACTGAGAATACGGTGAGTATTGGCGAGTAGGCACAGCGACGGTTATGGCAGGAAAGAGAAACTAAGGGAAGGAAGAGGATGCAAATATGAAGTAGGTCAAATTATGCTTGAGCAGTGATGGAGTGGTTAGATGAAAAGAGGGAAGGAGGGAGAGAGGATGAGAGTAAAGAGTGGGAAGAGGATAAGGACGATGACGATGGGAAATAGGATGACGAAACAGGATAAAGATAAAGGCAATGATCAGAAGGAGGACGATTATGAGGATAAAATATAAGGAGAGGATGAGGATGACAATAAGAAGCTGGAAAAGAAAGAGAAGAAAAAAAAAGAGAAAGAGGAAAAGGGGGAGGAAGAGAAGAAGGAGAATCAGAAGGAGGAGGAGGAGAAGGAGGAGAGGGAGAGGGAGTATAGGATAATAGGCGAGAGCCCGGATTCGAATTCGAGCAACGGCCTCGGAAGCTTCCAGGAGGCTGAAAGAGAGCGTCCTGGTGCTTGACGCGAATAAGGAGGTGAGCATCG
>NW_027467712.1:2766352-2773852 GCF_046742065.1 Oratosquilla oratoria
TCGACGCAAACGAATTTCCCCCTTTTTCTTGACATGCAACACAGCTCCCTATTTTACAATCTCGACGTCGCGCGGCTTTGCCTCCTCGCACGTTGACAACCTTCGTCAGCTTTGTTCTGGTTAACGCAAGATGATTAGATTCACCTGAGGTGGAGCCACGGTAATTAATGATATGGTTAAAGCCATATCTAACCTCACCTAACCTTACCGAGCCTATCCTAACCTCACCTAACCTATCCTAACCTTACCTAACCTTAACTAACCTTCTACAGCCTAAGCTAATCTATTCTAACATTATCTGGCCTTATCTATTATACTCTAACCTATCCTTACCGAAATTACGGAGTACGGAATGCGGAAGGTGACTGGAGGTCTTACCAGGGTTTCGTCAGACTGAATAAAAAGTGGATGGCATTTACCTCCAATCAACATCCTGGACACACAGCAGCTACGAACTGATGGCACTGATTCTGACAAAGGCATCCCCTGTGAATATTCAAGACTTTCATGTCAAGGTGCATCCATATGACGGTTCAAGATATATGCTAATGCTATTGCGCTTTACAACAGCTCGTGCGATTAATGTCACTGTCACGGAGGTGTGATTTCCATCCCATTCCCCTTCCATCCCCACCTCTCTTCGGATACAACCTGCTCCTTGTCAAACTTGGCCTGACGTCTGGTTCACGGCGGCACAGCGACCGACTGCAACTCGTGGTGGGAAATCCAAATAGGATTAGAACCAACTTTTCTCATTCCGAATGACGTCTTCGGCCCTTTACTGCGCGCTGGAGTGATTTGGTCCCATTTGAGTCATTTTGTTCTAGTTAACATTTGACGATTTTATTCAGGTTCCTCCTCGCCGTGAAGGGTTTGATAAAGATCTTGATTCGAATTGACCTAGTGACCCTTTCGTTACTGAGAGAGTGCTACTGAGACTATAGGACCATTTCTACCAAGTATGAAGGAAAATAATCCCATACAGCGTATTGGGGTAAATTTGTCCCATTTTATGCATTTGTTCTGGTTAAGTTCATCGCACGCTATTGGCGTAATCGGAGGCGTGCTGGTCTTGCATTCACTTTGGTATGGGTTTGAGTCCCGCACTTCTCTCCAACTCCCAGAGATGACTGTTACCTGATCCAACAGTCTAAGCCAGCGTTTCTCAACCTTTTTACCCTTGCGCAAAAAAAAAAAAAATAAATAAATAAATAACATATACCATATCTTTCTCACTTCATCTTCATCGTAATAATAGGTTAGGATGATGTCTATATTACATATTTACAATAACCAAGAATATATCGTGCATGTTTAATTATATTACGTATATGGAATTGAATAAAAAATCAAAAGTGCTTTAGCTTATCTCACTTGTTCTCGCGGAACCTTAGGGTTCCGGGGAACCCTGGTTGAGAAACGCTGGTCTTAGCGCATAAGGCAAAAGCGATGGCTTCGATTGCAGCTACACAGCTCCAGACTTCTTTTCACCTCTTCTTCTTCTTTATTACAAATAAACTATGTCAGATCTTATACTTCCATTAACATGGCAAGAGGTTCTTTCATCAAATCTGTGGGTGCTAGACCAACTTCGTAATTTGGAGACAGTTCGAACTTAAAAAAAATATTTAGAATCTGCTCCTGAGAGGAACTTGTACGAAAAGGAAAGGAATTCCTTCAACTAACTGGTGACTTAAAGTTTTGTTATGCCTAACGGCGGAGAATTTATTTTCCTAAGCCGAGAATGGAGGATATAACTCGTTGTGAAATGGTTAAATCACCGCCATTAATATCGGAACGGTAGTACCCATTAAAGGTTTGGCTCTGGACCAGGCGATTTGATTCAGTTTAGAGACCGTTTTTGTTATTATTGTTGTTGTTTCTATTATTATTATTGTTGTTGTTATTGATGTTGTTAAATTTAGTGTTGTTGTTGTTGTTGCTGTTGTTATTAATCCAGGGGCAGAGATGATGAATTCTGCCCTACAGGTTCTTGGCCATATATCCAGGTCCAGTTAAAATTGTGAAATCATCAGGACGAGACCTCGCTAAATATCCCACCGTGGCGTTCCTACTCGGAACATCAGACACACCAACTCTCCCCAGAATCGGAGGATCGGGAGGTGCCAATAGCTTCGAAAGGGTTGAGTGTGCAATGCACGTAGAACGCAAGTAATAGTTGCATCCTTTCTGGCCAGCGCATTCAATTAGTTTTGAGTCCCTGGGGCCGTGTTTCTCCAATAACGATTCTTCTACATGACAAAGTTATATATTTTTCTGTAACAAAACCACGAACTGTATCGCAGTGCGCCACACATGTTGGTGATGTAAATAATGAAATATAACTGCATTTTATCTTGGAACGCCTCTAGCTGCAAAAGAACATTTAGTTTATTTGACAGGAGTCAAACTATTTCATTCGGTTTAGGATAGAACCTCGAGGTATTGAAAGGGTTTAGTTAATCTTAGTTAACACCTTTGCTGCGGTAACATGCTTACGGATGTTGATCTGGTCAACGAATGGTTATGAAATGTAATAGACTTAGCAACCATGTAGTGATCGCAGAAAATATTGGGTGTTCTAAGACAAGATTAGATAACGTTATGGATGGGTATGATAGATGTTAATGGACATGAAACTGCCTAGTGTAGGCCTTATGGTCTCTTGCAGTGTCCTTCGTTTTTTATGTTCTTATGTTCTTAACGTCAGACGATTCCTATTCAGCTTAAGGCTCCTGAATGGGAGCTTGTCAACTGAGAACCCACAAGAGACTTCGGTAATAAAAAAATATTGTGGACATGCAGAAAGCCTGGGAACACTGCTATTCAAACCGTATTGCATTCTATTCTGTTCTTTGCCTTTTTCTTAACTCTTTTCTACTCTTTATCGCTGTAGAAAGATCGTGTGAATTTGGGAGAATTAGAGTGGGGAATGCCAATAATATACAACGTCAGTGTCATCTCCTCCTTCGGCACTGACTTTGTGTTTCTTTTTGTTCCTCTTACTTAACACTACAATGTCAGGATAAGGACTTTGCATTCAGCAAAAATATTTTCTCTGTATCATTACTTCAATTCTGTGCCCTACTATTTGTCAAATTTTATTCCTTTTTTTTCCCACTTGCCATTCTTCCATTCTCATTATTATTCTCATCCCCTCCATCCCCTCCCAAATCTAATACGCTCCCCAACCCCTCCTGCCCCTTTCCACGCCACCCATCGAAGTGTCCTCAGGGGACTAAAGCCTCAGCATCAGAAAGCGTCGAGCTGATGGATGTGGAGAGGAGGGTGGTAAGGGATGCAAATGACAACTATATGGTGGCGGTGTGGGCGGTGGATGATGGGTAGTGGATGGAACGAAGTGGAAGACAAGGGAAGAGGAGAAAAAGGTGAATAAGGAGAACAAGGAAGGGAGAGGAGAGAGGAAAGTATGAAGGAAGGAAGGTGAGTGGTGGTGTTGGGAAGGTGGGGGAAAGAATAAAAAGAGAGAAGATTAAGAAAGTGGGGAGGATGTGGAGGTATTGAAAAGAAGAAAAGAAGAGAGCGAAGAGTGAGGAAAGAGTGGGCCTACACTGAAGATGGAATGGAATGTGAGTTGCCTCGCTCTCGTCCTAATCTCGCGCTATCCCACATAAAGGGCGTTGGACAAAAGTTTACTTATCAATGGGCATATACAAGAACGAAGGAACAAACAGGCACGTACGTACATACGCACACACACACACACACACACACACACACACACACACACACACACACACACACACACACACACACACACACACACACACACACACACACACACGCGCGCACCACACACACCCAGTACACACACACACACACACACACACACACACACACACACACACACACACACACACACACACACACACACACATACACACACGCGCGCGTGCAGCACACACACGCAGTACACACACACACACACACACACACACACACACACACACACACACACACACACACACACACACACACACACACACACACACACACACACACACACACACACACACACACAGGCTACCGGCTACAAACAATGCCATGTATCCATACATAATCCTTCCATACATACGTTCCCATACAGAGATTGCCCACCTCCCCTACTACAGCACGTAGGCCTTTGGTTATATATCCTCGATACTGAGCCAGCCAGCACCCAACGAAATGACTTGGGCCTCGGCACAAAACTCGAGCGATGTCCGAGAACCGAATTGGAGCGAGAACGCGGGCGCTCATGTCCGGAGCAACGGCCACGGCCACATCGATGTCCGAGTCTAGGGGACGCACGTAAACAAGCACGACAAACAAGAATGACAAATAAGAGCTGGCCCAGCAAGGACGTAAACAGCTGTGCACAGGAAAACAAGGACTTAGAAGTGTATGGAGACCGTCCGCATTGAAGCTGTTCTTTTCCTGCCGGTGGTAGAGGGAATCCATTCGAAATGAAATAATTAGAAAAAAATGAAACGAAGTAATAAAAAGTAAAATAAAACGGAAATGTCGAGATATGAAAGAAACGGCAATGGCGGAGGGTGCCAGTAGGAGGCAGGTGTAGCTGCAGCTGCGTTGGTGTCATCAACGTTAACAACAATGGAAATTTGTAACCAGTCAATAACGTAGCCGGGGACATCCATCAGAAAGCAGGACCTCCCATACAAATGGTGGTGGCGATGGAGAGTGAACGTGGATGGAGGACAAAGCGCTCTAGGATGTGGTGGTGGAGGTATTGTTGGAGCACGTGGTGGTGGTGGTGGTGATGGCGTAATATTGGCCTGGAATGCCGATTCTGTGGTCGGAAAAAAAATTAAAGTGGTGTGGAAAAATCGTGTGAATTTGGGAGAATTAGAGTGGGGAATGCCAATGATATACAACTCCAGTGTCATCGACTGCACCGTTTTCGGTTCCGTGCCTGCTTGTTTGCGTTCCTGGTGTCAGTACCATTTGTAATACCACCAACACCACCAACTATCACCATCAAAATCTCCTATGTGACCAAACTTACTACACTTTCACCATCACCGTCATTATCATCACCACCATTACAACTGTTCACCCTTGTCAGCAACACCATCCTTACCCCATTCATCACCACTAACGTCACCATCACTAGTCTATCACCGTCACAGTGAGGATCGCCAAGGCTATCAGCACAAGTCCAAACACTTCCATCACCAGCTCTATTGTCACCACGTAGATAATAACCCCTCCCGTTCGCCTTGTCCCTACACAACTCTCTTTGTCGAACTTCTCCCAATAATTCCTCCATCCTTTGAATTTCTCCTCCAAAACGCTTCCCCCAGACACTCCAACACATTAACTCCATCAGTTTCATCGAGCAGTCAACAACAACTGCCCCCTTTCCACCGTTTCGTCCTCACCCTTAAAGACACCTATTTCCCATTTCACCTCAACATGTCTCCTTACCTCCTCACCACCTCCTCCCCCACCTTCCCTCACCCCCTTCCCCACCTCCTCTCCCACTCCTCCATCCCTGATGTGTCACATTCCTCTGAATGGCATCCTCCTAGTTGAGACATAATCCTAGTTGAATACCTCCCCCCATATATTCATTTCCTTCATCCCAACATTCAACGATAACAGTTGCTTCATTTCCCTTCCACCCAACACACAACCTTACTCGTTCTCTCCTTCATCCTCTCTCTTTACTTTTCCGCTCCCACTCCTATTTTCTCTTGTCCTCTTTCTCCTCTCTCCGTCTCCTATTATTCACTTTGTTACCTCGCCAATTCTTTTTCTGCTATTTTTTTCTTCTCGTGTCCTTCCTTCACTGCCTCTTTTCTACTATCTTTCACCTATTTTTCCTCTTATTTTCCCCCAGCAATTGAATTATTTCCCTCACATTTTTTCACTCACTAGTATCTGTCTTCATATTCTATTGATCCTCTTCTATTTATTGTACCTTTTCTAATGCCATTTTCACACTCTATTTCTCCATTGTCTCTTCTGCTTTTCGTCACCTACTGTTTCTCTCTTCTCCCGCCCTTTATCTCTCTCCTATTCCCTCCCTCTGTTTTCTCTCTTCAGTTATTTCCTTTACAGGCTTCTTTTATTTTCTCTCGTAGTGTCAATTTCTTATATCCTTTTCCTCTGTTATTACCCTTCTATTTTTTTGTTTTTCTTTCCTACTGTCTCACACCTAAATCTCTTTCCTCAAAGGCAATCTGTCTTCATACACCTCATCTCAATCCTTTCCTTCCTCTCTCCCTCCCTCTTTTCTCTTTAGTCCTCCTTCTCTTCCCTCTCTCACCCTTCCTTCTTCTTTTCTCTCCTCCTCATCTTCTAGTTCACCTTTACCCTCCTCCACCACTTACATATTCGTTTCTGCCTGTTTCTGTCTTTCTCTCTCCACCTCCGTTTCAGTTTCTCTCTTTTTCTATGCATTTATGTCTCTGTTGCTCACTCCGTCTCTTTTTCTCTGCGTTTATGTCTCTGTTTCTCGTTACATCTCTGTCTCTCTATCTCTAAGTCCCTCCCCTCGTCTCTCTCTCCCCCTCTTTCTTTCTCCGTGTCTCTCTCTCCTTCTATGTATCTGTTACCGTGCTGTCTCTTCATCTGTTTCTCAATCCTTTCCCATTTCTCTTTTTTCCTTCTGTCAAATTGTCTGTCTGCTATCTGTCTCTCCTGCTCTTTCTCTCATATATGTATATATATGTATATATATACACACGCACACACACATATATATATGTATGTATATATATATATATATATATATATATATATATATATATACATTTATATATTCTCTCTCTCTCTCTTCTTTCCTCTGACCTCTCCTACTCTCACTACATCCTTCTTCCACCCCTCCCTCTCTACCTCCCTCCCCCTTTCCTCTTCTCTTCCCTCCCCACCCCCAACATCCCACACTCCTCTAATTACGTAGGGCTCGTGAATAACGAGGCAGGATGTATCGTAGTACTGAAAAAGGGCATCGGATGAAGCTTGGCTACGGGAAAAAATATCCATTCATTGGAAGAGACGAATAAAAGCGATGCTCCTCCTGCCTTGGGAAAGGGATAATGTTTTGGCCAGGGATGAATGTCGTAATGGAGCTGAGTGCCCAGCGCAACGGGGAGTGTGAGAATAGCTTGAATAGTGAGTGTGGGGAGTAGTAGGAGGAGTGGGAGAAGCAAGAGAAAGAGGAGTAGTAATAGTAACATCCACAGCGCCAGTAATAGGAATAGTAGTTGTTGCAGTACCAGTAATAGTACCAAGTTACAGTAGCACCTGCAAGGGCAGTAGTAGTAGTAGTGATGGTAGTATTGGTAGTAATAATAGAGGTGATTATAATTAAGGCGGTGGTGGTAGTAGTGGTGGTAGAATTGGTGAAAGTGTTAGTAGTGGTTGTGATGATGCCGGTTGTGGTGCATGTGGTAGTATCACCTTTGGTGGCAGGGGTGGTATTGTTAGTGGTAGTGGTGATGATAGAGGTGATAGTGTTAGCTTATGACGAAC